>NC_069502.1:22420531-22564327 GCF_027579735.1 Bombina bombina | reverse complement strand
GTTATAACATTAACTTTCAAGCTGCCATATATTCACAGAGTTATAACATTAACTCAAGCTGTTATATATTCACAGTTATAACATTAACTCAAGCTGTTATATATTCACAGAGTTATAACATTAACTCAAGCTGCCATATATTCACAGAGTTATAACATTAACTCAAGCTGCCATATATTCACAGAGTTATAACATTAACTCAAGCTGCCATATATTCACAGAGTTATAACATTAACTGAAGCTGCCATATATTCACAGTTATAACATTAACTCAAGCTGCCATATATTCACAGTTATAACATTAACTCAAGCTGCCATATATTCACAGTTATAACATTAACTCAAGCTGCCATATATTCACAGAGTTATAACATTAACTCAAGCTGTCATATATTCACAGAGTTATAACATTAACTCAAGCTGCGATATATTCACAGAGTTATAACATTAACTGAAGCTGCCATATATTCACAGTTATAACATTAATTCAAGCTGCCATATATTCACAGTTATAACATTAACTCAAGCTGCCATATATTCACACAGTTATAACATTAACTCAAGCTGTCATATATTCACAGATATAACATTAACTCAAGCTGCCATATATTCACACAGTTATAACATTAACTCAAGCTGCCATATATTCACAGTTATAACATTAACTCAAGCTGCCATATATTCACACCGTTATAACATTAACTCAAGCTGTCATATATTCACAGAGTTATAACATTAACTCAAGCTGCCATATATTCACAGTTATAACATTAACTCAAGCTGCCATATATTCACAGAGTTATAACATTAACTTTCAAGCTGCCATATATTCACAGAGTTATAACATTAACTTTCAAGCTGCCGTATATTCACAGAGTTATAACATTAACTCAAGCTGCTATATATTCACAGAGTTATAACATTAACTCAAGCTGCTATATATTCACAGAGTTATAACATTAACTCAAGCTGCCATATATTCACAGTTATAACATTAACTCAAGCTGCCATATATTCACAGAGTTATAACATTAACTCAAGCTGCCATATATTCACAGAGTTATAACATTAACTCAAGCTGTTATATATTCACACAGTTATAACATTAACTCAAGCTGCCATATATTCACACAGTTATAACATTAACTCAAGCTGCCATATATACACAGAGTTATAACATTAACTCAAGCTGCCATATATTCACACAGTTATAACATTAACTCAAGCTGCCATATATTCACACAGTTATAACATTAACTCAAGCTGCCATATATACACAGAGTTATAACATTAACTCAAGCTGCCATATATTCACAGAGTTATAACATTAACTCAAGCTGCCATATATTCACACAGTTATAACATTAACTCAAGCTGCCATATATACACAGAGTTATAACATTAACTCAAGCTGCCATATATTCACACAGTTATAACATTAACTCAAGCTGCCATATATACACACAGTTATAACATTAACTCAAGCTGTCATATATTCACAGTTATAACATTAACTCAAGCTGCCATATATTCACACAGTTATAACATTAACTCAAGCTGCCATATATACACAGAGTTATAACATTAACTCAAGCTGCCATATATTCACAGAGTTATAACATTAACTCAAGCTGTCATATATACACAGAGTTATAACATTAACTCAAGCTGCCATATATTCACACAGTTATAACATTAACTCAAGCTGCCATATATTCACACAGTTATAACATTAACTCAAGCTGCCATATATTCACAGAGTTTTAACATTAACTCAAGCTGCCATATATTCACAGAGTTATAACATTAACTCAAGCTGCCGTATATTCACACAGTTATAACATTAACTCAAGCTGTCATATATTCACAGTTATAACATTAACTCAAGCTGCTATATATTCACAGTTATAACATTAACTCAAGCTGCCATATATTCACAGTTATAACATTAACTCAAGCTGCCATATATTCACACAGTTATAACATTAACTCAAGCTGCCATATATTCACAGAGTTATAACATTAACTCAAGCTGCCATATATTCACAGAGTTATAACATTAACTCAAGCTGCCATATATTCACAGAGTTATAACATTAACTCAAGCTGCCATATATTCACAGAGTTATAACATTAACTCAAGCTGCCATATATTCACACAGTTATAACATTAACTCAAGCTGTCATATATTCACAGAGTTATAACATTAACTCAAGCTGCCATATATTCACAGAGTTATAACATTAACTCAAGCTGCCATATATTCACAGAGTTATAACATTAACTCAAGCTGCCGTATATTCACAGAGTTATAACATTAACTCAAGCTGCCATATATTCACACAGTTATAACATTAACTCAAGCTGCCATATAGTCACAGAGTTATAACATTAACTTTCAAGCTGCCATATATTCACAGAGTTATAACATTAACTCAAGCTGTCATATATTCGCTACATATGAAATAGAGGGCACCTTCTCCAGACCTTTTTCTTTTTATCTGGACATTTATTTTCAAGCTTCTGGACATAGTCCATTTTTTATATCCATATTTTTTATATATTTTGATACCACCGGAGGTTCCCTGCATTACACATGGAATGAATGGTAGAGTGTGATTGTATTTCCCAGTTATATGATCTTTCATTAATAGCGATAGAATTGCATAAGGAATTATATATTTTCCTAAATAAATGTTATTTTTACATTCATTCTGGTTGATGCTGTTGCTTTTTTAGCGCACCTTTGTTATAATATGCATTCTTTCCCTGGAAAGTTGTAGAGGCTTTCCTCTTAAGTTGCTTAAGCATCAGGGGGTTTGATAGGCTAGATATTGTGTATAAAACCATATGCACTGATAGAACAAAATGATTACAACTAGATCTGACCGTCACAGAAGTTAGATGCACATTCCTAAAATGCTCTCTCTACACTTTGTATTCATTTTGTTTGTTTGATAGGAGGGAATCAGCTGATTTCTAGTCCCTCTGTAAATTCGGGTATTCTGCTCACAATCTAAATAGACTGATTTTATCATCATGTCATCTCATGGAGTAAAAAGCAGTTTTACGCTTTGTGATTAACTCAAAGTTTGTAAAGCAGAATTCATTAATATCAGGAAATTTAAAAACTCAATACCAGATTGTTCCTGCAGCAGTGTCATTGCCCTGCAGTCCCCATGGTAGAAATAACACAGATATACTGGAGTAAATATGTCCCCATGGTAGGGACAACACGCACAGAGATATACTGGAGTACATATGTCCCCATGGTAGAAATGACACACAGAGATATACTGGAGTAAAAATGTCCCCATGGTAGGGACAACACACAGATATATACTGGAGTACATATGTCCCCATGATTAGGACGACACACACAGATATACTGGAGTAAATATGCCCCCATGGTAGAAACGACACACACAGATACACTAGTGTAAATATGTCCCCATGGTAGGGACAACACGCAAAGATATACTGGAGTAAATATGTCCCCATGATCAGAACAACACACACAGATATACTGGAGTAAATATATCCCCATGATCGGGACGACACACACAGATATACTGGAGTAAATATGTCCCCATGATAGAAACGACACACAGAGATATACTGGAGTAAATATGCCCCCATTATAGGGTCGACTCACACAGATATACTGGAGTAAATATGTCCCCATGGTAGGGACAACACGCACAGAGATATACTGGAGTACATATGTCCCAATGATCGTGACGACACACACCAATATACTGGAGTAAATATGTCCCCATAGTAGAAACGACACACACAGATACACTAGTGTAAATATGTCCCCATGGTAGGGACAACACGCACAGATATACTGGAGTAAATATGTCCCCATGATCGGAAAGACACACACAGATATACTGGAGTAAATATATCCCCATGATCAGGACGACACACACAGATAAACAGGAGTAAATATGTCCCCATGGTAGAAACGACACACACAGATATACTGGAGTAAATATGTCCCCATGATCGGAAAGAGACACACAGATATACTGGAGTAAATATATCCCCATGATCGGCACGACACACACAGATATACTGGAGTAAATATGTCCCCATGGTAGGGACGACACACACAGATATACTGGAGTAAATATGTCCCCATGGTAGGGACGACACACACAGATATACTGGAGTAAATATGTCCCCATGGTAGGGACGACACACAGAGATATACTGGAGTAAATATGTCCCCATGGTAGGGTCGACACACAGAGATATACTGGAGTAAATATGTCCCCATGGTAGGGTCGACACACAGAGATATACTGGAGTAAATATGTCCCCATGGTAGGGACGACACACAGAGATATATTGGAGTAAATATGTCCCCATGGTAGGGTCGACACACAGAGATATACTGGAGTAAATATGTCCCCATGGTAGAAACAACACACAGAGATATACTGGAGTAAATATGTCCCCATGGTAGGGACGACACACACAGATATACTGGAGTAAATATGTCCCCATGGTAGGGACGACACACACAGATATACTGGAGTAAATATGACCCCATGGTAGGGACAACACACACAGATATACTGGAGTAAATATATCCCCATGATCGGGACGACACACACAGATATACTGGAGTAAATATATCCCCATGATCGGGACGACACACACAGATATACTGGAGTAAATATGTCCCCATGGTAGGGACGACACACACAGATATACTGGAGTAAATATGTCCCCATGGTAGAAACGACACACACAGATATACTGGAGTAAATATGTCCCCATGATCTGAAAGACACACACAGATATACTGGAGTAAATATGTCCCCATGGTAGGGACGACACACAGATATACTGGATTAAACATGTCCCCATGGTAGGGACGACACACACAGATATACTGGAGTAAATATATCCCCATGATCGGGACGACACACACAGATATACTGGAGTAAAAATGTCCCCATGATCTGAAAGACACACACAGATATACTGGAGTAAATATATCCCCATGGTAGGGACGACACACACAGATATACTGGAGTAAATATGTCCCCATGGTAGGGACGACACACAGAGATATACTGGAGTAAATATGTCCCCATGGTAGGGACGACACACAGATATATACTGGAGTAAATATGTCCCCATGGTAGAAACGACACACAGATATATACTGGAGAACATATGTCCCCATGGTAGGGACGACACACACAGATATACTGGAGTAAATATGTCCCCATGGTAGGGACGACACACAGATATACTGGAGTAAATATGTCCCCATGGTAGGGACGACACACACAGATATACTGGAGTAAATATGTCCCCATGGTAGAAACCACACACACAGATACACTAGTGTAAATATGTCCCCATGGTAGGGACAACACGCACAGATATACTGGAGTAAATATGTCCCCATGATCAGAACAACACACACAGATATACTGGAGTAAATATATCCCCATGATTGGGACGACACACACAGATATACTGGAGTAAATATGTCCCCATGATAGAAACGACACACAGATATACTGGAGTAAATATGTCCCCATGGTAGGGACGACACACAGAGATATACTGGAGTACATATGTCCCCATGGTAGGGACGACACACACAGATATACTGGAGTAAATATGTCCCCATGGTAGGGACGACACACACAGATATACTGGAGTAAATATGTCCCCATGGTAGGGACGACACACACAGATACACTAGTAAAAATATGTCCCCATGGTAGGGACAACACGCACAGATATACTGGAGTAAATATGTCCCCATGATCAGAACAACACACACAGATATACTGGAGTAAATATATCCCCATGATTGGGACGACACACAGAGATATACTGGAGTAAATATGTCCCCATGGTAGGGACGACACACAGATATATACTGGAGTAAATATGTCCCCATGGTAGAAACGACACACAGATATATACTGGAGAACATATGTCCCCATGGTAGGGACGACACACACAGATATACTGGAGTAAATATGTCCCCATGGTAGGGACGACACACAGATATACTGGAGTAAATATGTCCCCATGGTAGGGACGACACACACAGATATACTGGAGTAAATATGTCCCCATGGTAGAAACCACACACACAGATACACTAGTGTAAATATGTCCCCATGGTAGGGACAACACGCACAGATATACTGGAGTAAATATGTCCCCATGATCAGAACAACACACACAGATATACTGGAGTAAATATATCCCCATGATTGGGACGACACACACAGATATACTGGAGTAAATATGTCCCCATGATAGAAACGACACACAGATATACTGGAGTAAATATGTCCCCATGATAGAAATGACACACAGATATACTGGAGTAAATATGTCCCCATGGTAGGGACAACACGCACAGATATACTGGAGTAAATATGTCGCCATGGTAGAAACGACACACAGAGATATACTGGAGTAAATATGTCCCCATGGTAGGGACGACACACAGAGATATACTGGAGTACATATGTCCCCATGGTAAGGACGACACACACAGATATACTGGAGTAAATACGTCCCCATGGTAGGGACGACACACACAGATATACTGGAGTAAATATGTCCCCATGGTAGGGACGACACACACAGATATACTGGAGTAAATATGTCCCCATGGTAGGGACGACACACACAGATATACTGGAGTAAATATGTCCCCATGGTAGGGACGACACACACAGATATACTGGAGTAAATATGTCCCCATGGTAGGGACAACACGCACATATATACTGGAGTAAATATATCCCCATGGTAGGGACAACACACAGAGATATACTGGAGTACATATGTCCCAATAATCGGGACGACGCACACAGATATACTGGAGTAAATATGTTCCCATGGTAGGGACAACACACAGAGATATACTGGAGTACATATGTCCCAATGATCGGGACGACGCACACAGATATACTGGAGTAAATATGTCCCCATGGTAGAAACGACACACACAGATACACTAGTATAAATATGTCCCCATGGTAGGGACAACACGCACAGATATACTGGAGTAAATATATCCCCATGATCGGGACGACACACAGAGATATACTGGAGTAAATATGTCCCCATGGTAGAAATGACACACACAGATATACTGGAGTAAATATGTCCCCATGGTAGGGACGACACACAGAGGTATACTGGAGTAAATATGTCCCCATGGTAGGGACGACACACAGAGATATACTGGAGTAAATATGTCCCCATGGTAGGGACAACACGCACAGATAAACTGGAGTAAATATGTCCCCATGATCGGAACGACACACACATATATACTGGAGTAAATATATCCCCATGATCGAGACGACACACAGAGATATACTGGAGTAAATATGTCCCCATGGTAGGGACGACACACAGAGATATACTGGAGTAAATATGTCCCCGTGGTAGGGACGACACACAGAGATATACTGGAGTAAATATGTCCCCATGGTAGAAACCACACACAGAGATATACTGGAGTAAATATGTCCCCATGGTAGGATCGACACACACAGATATACTGGAGTAAATATGTCCCCATGGTAGGGACGACACACACAGATATACTGGAGTAAATATGTCCCCATGGTAGAAACGACACACAGAGATATACTGGAGTACATATGTCCCCATGATCGGGACGACACACACAGATATACTGGATTAAATATGTCCCCATGGTAGGGACGACACACACAGATATACTGGAGTAAATATGTCCCCATGGTAGGGTCGACACACAGAGATATATTGGAGTAAATATGTCCCCATGGTAGAAACGACACACAGAGATATACTGGAGTACATATGTCCCCATGATCGGGACGACACACACAGATATACTGGAGTAAATATGTCCCCATAGTAGGGACAACACGCACAGATATATTGGAGTAAATATGTCCCCATGATCGGAAAGACACACACAGATATACTGGAGTAAATATATCCCCATGATCGGGACGACACACACACAGATATACTGGAGTAAATATGTCCCCATGGTAGGGACGACACACACAGATATACTGGAGTAAATATGTCCCCATGGTAGGGACGACACAAACAGATATACTGGAGTAAATATGTCCCCATGGTAGGGACGACACACACAGATATACTGGAGTAAATATGTCCCCATGGTAGGGACGACACAAACAGATATACTGGAGTAAATATATCCCCATGATCGGGACGACACACACAGATATACTGGAGTAAATATGTCCCCATGGTAGGGACAACACGCACAGATATACTGGAGTAAATATGTCCCCATGATCGGAAAGACACACACAGATATACTGGAGTAAATATATCCCCATGATCGGGACGACACACACACAGATATACTGGAGTAAATATATCCCCATGATCGGGACGACACACACACAGATATACTGGAGTAAATATGTCCCCATGGTAGGGACGACACACACAGATATACTGGAGTAAATATGTCCCCATGGTAGGGACGACACACACAGATATACTGGAGTAAATATGTCCCCATGGTAGGGACGACACACACAGATATACTGGAGTAAATATGTCCCCATGGTAGGGACGACACAAACAGATATACTGGAGTAAATATGTCCCCATGGTAGAAACGACACACACAGATACACTAGTATAAATATGTCCCCATGGTAGGGACAACACGCACAGATATACTGGAGTAAATATGTCCCCATGGTAGGGACGACACACACAGATATACTGGAGTAAATATGTCCCCATAGTAGGGACAACACGCACAGATATACTGGAGTAAATATGTCCCCATGATCGGAAAGACACACACAGATATACTGGAGTAAATATATCCCCATGATCGGGACGACACACACACAGATATACTGGAGTAAATATGTCCCCATGGTAGGGACGACACACACAGATATACTGGAGTAAATATGTCCCCATGGTAGGGACGACACACACAGATATACTGGAGTAAATATGTCCCCATGGTAGGGACAACACACACAGATATACTGGAGTAAATATGTCCCCATGGTAGGGACGACACACACAGATATACTGGAGTAAATATGTCCCCATGGTAGGGACGACACAAAGATATACTGGAGTAAATATGTCCTCATGGTAGGGACGACACAAAGAGATATACTGGAGTAAATATGTCCCCATGGTAGGGTCGACACACAGAAATATACTGGAGTAAATATGTCCCCATGGTAGGGACGACACACAGAGATATACTGGAGTAAATATGTCCCCATGGTAGAAACGACACACACAGATATACTGGAGTAAATTTGTCCACATGGTAGAAACGACACACAGATACACTAGTGTAAATATGTCCCCATGCTAGGGACGACACACACAGATATACTGGAGTAAAATGTCCCCATGGTAGGGACGACACACACAGATATACTAGAGTAAATATGTCCCCATGGTAGGGACGACACACAGAGGTATACTGGAGTAAATATGTCCCCATGGTAGGGACGACACACAGAGATATACTGGAGTAAATATGTCCCCATGGTAGAAATGACACACACAGATATACTGGAGTAAATATGTCCCCATGGTAGGGTCGACAAACAGAGATATATTGGAGTAAATATGTCCCCATGGTAGAAACAACACACAGAGATATACTGGAGTACATATGTCCCCATGGTAGGGACGACACACACAGATATACTGGAGTAAATATGTCCCCATGCTAGGGACGACACACACAGATATACTGGAGTAAAATGTCCCCATGGTAGGGACGACACACACAGATATACTAGAGTAAATATGTCCCCATGGTAGGGACGACACACAGAGGTATACTGGAGTAAATATGTCCCCATGGTAGGGACGACACACAGAGATATACTGGAGTAAATATGTCCCCATGGTAGGGACAACACGCACAGATAAACTGGAGTAAATATGTCCCCATGATCGGAACGACACACACATATATACTGGAGTAAATATATCCCCATGATCGAGACGACACACAGAGATATACTGGAGTAAATATGTCCCCATGGTAGGGACGACACACAGAGATATACTGGAGTAAATATGTCCCCGTGGTAGGGACGACACACAGAGATATACTGGAGTAAATATGTCCCCATGGTAGAAACCACACACAGAGATATACTGGAGTAAATATGTCCCCATGGTAGGATCGACACACACAGATATACTGGAGTAAATATGTCCCCATGGTAGGGACGACACACACAGATATACTGGAGTAAAAATGTCCCCATGGTAGGGACGACACGCAGAGATATACTGGAGTAAATATGTCCCCATGGTAGGGACGACACACACAGATATACTGGAGTAAATATGTCCCCATGGTATGGACAACACACACAGATATACTGGAGTAAATATGTCCCCATGGTAGGGACGACACACACAGATATACTGGAGTAAATATGTCCCCATGGTATGGACAACACACACAGATATACTGGAGTAAATATGTCCCCGTGGTAGGGACGACACACAGAGATATACTGGAGTAAATATGTCCCCATGGTAGAAACCACACACAGAGATATACTGGAGTAAATATGTCCCCATGGTAGAAACGACACACCCAGATATAGTGGAGTAAATATGTCCCCATGATGGGGACGATACACAGATATACGGGAGTAAATATATCCCAATGGTGGAAACGACACACAGAGATATACTGGAGTAAATATGTCCCCATGGTAGGGACGACACACAGAGATATACTGGAGTAAATATGTCCCCATGGTTGGGGACAACACGCACAGATAAACTGGAGTAAATATCTCTCCATGGTAGAAATGACACACAGAGATATACTGGAGTAAATATGTCCCCATGGTAGAAACGACACACAGAGAAATACTGGAGTAAATATGTCCCCATGGTAGGGACGACACACAGAGATATACTGGAGTAACTATGTCTCCATGGTAGGGACGACACACAGAGATATACTGGAGTAAATATGTCTCCATGGTAGAAATGACACACAGAGATATACTGGAGTAAATATGTCCCCATGGTAGAAACGACACACAGAGAAATACTGGAGTAAATATGTTCCCATGGTAGGTACGACACACAGAGATATACTGGAGTAAATATGTCCCCATGGTAGGGGAGACACACAGAGATATACTGGAGTAAATATGTCCCCATGGTAGGGAGGACACCCAGAGATAAATTGGAGTAAATATTTCCCCATGGTATGGACAACACACAGAAATATACCAGAGTAAATATGTCCCCATGGTAGGGACGACACACACAGATATACTGGAGTAAATATGTCCCCATGGTAGGGACGACACACACAGATATACTGGAGTAAATATGTCCCCATGGTACGGATGACACCCAGAGATAAACTGGAGTAAATATGTCCCCATGATAGTGACGGCACACAGAAATATACAGGAGTAAATATGTCCCCATTGTAGGGACGACACACACAGATATACTGGAGTAAATATGTCCCCATGGTAGGGACGACACACACAGATATACTGGAGTAAATATGTCTCCATGGTAGGGACGACACACACAGATATACTGGAGTAAATATGTCCCCATGGTAGGGACGACACACACAGATATACTGGAGTAAATATGTCCCCATGGTAGGGACGACACACAGAGATATACTGGAGTAAATATGTCCCCATGGTTGGGGACAACACGCACAGATAAACTGGAGTAAATATCTCTCCATGGTAGAAATGACACACAGAGATATACTGGAGTAAATATGTCCCCATGGTAGAAACGACACACAGAGAAATACTGGAGTAAATATGTCCCCATGGTAGGGACGACACACAGAGATATACTGGAGTAACTATGTCTCCATGGTAGGGACGACACACAGAGATATACTGGAGTAAATATGTCCCCATGGTAGGGACGACACACACAGATATACTGGAGTAAATATGTCCCCATGGTAGGGACGACACACACAGATATACTGGAGTAAATATGTCTCCATGGTAGGGACGACACACACAGATATACTGGAGTAAATATGTCCCCATGGTAGGGACGACACACACAGATATACTAAGGTAAATATGTCCCCATGGTAGGGACGACACACACAGATACACTGGAGTAAATATGTCCCCATGGTAGGGACAGCATGTGGTATCATCAAAAACAGAATTTATGCTTACCTGATAAATTACTTTCTCTTGTGGTGTATCCAGTCCACGGATTCATCCTTTATTTGTGGGATATTCTCCTTCCTAACAGGAAGTGGCAAAGAGAGCACACAGCAAAGCTGTCCATATAGCTCCCCCTCTAGCTCCACCCCCCAGTCATTCGATCGAAGGTTAGGAAGAAAAAGGAGAAACCATAGGGTGCAGTGGTGACTGTAGTTTAAAAATAAAAAACACCTGTCTTGAAATGACAGGGCGGGCCGTGGACTGGATACACCACAAGAGAAAGTAATTTATCAGGTAAGCATAAATTCTGTTTTCTCTTGTAAGGTGTATCCAGTCCACGGATTCATCCTTTACTTGTGGGACACCAATACCAAAGCTTTAGGACACGGATGAAGGGAGGGAACAAGACAGGTACCTTAAACGGAAGGCACCACTGCTTGCAAAACCTTTCTCCCAAAAAAGCCTCCGAAGAAGCAAAAGTATCGAATTTGGAAAATTTGGAAAAAGTATGCAGCGAAGACCAAGTCGCTGCCTTACAAATCTGTTCAACAGAAGCCTCATTTTTAAAAGCCCATGTGGAAGCCACTGCTCTAGTAGAATGAGCAGTAATTCTTTCAGGAGGCTGCAGGCCAGCAGTTTCATAAGCCAAATGGATGATGCTTTTCAGCCAAAAGGAAAGAGAGGTAGCGGTCGCCTTCTGACCTCTCCTCTTACCAGAATAGATAACAAACAAAGAAGTTGTTTGTCTGAAATCCTTAGTTGCTTGTAAATAGAACTTTAAAGCACGAACCACATCAAGATTGTGTAACAGACGTTCCTTCTTCGACGAAGGATTAGGACACAGAGAAGGAACAACAATTTCCTGGTTATTTTAATATTCTTATTAGACACAACCTTAGGAAGAAAACCAGGTTTGGTACGCAAAACTACCTTATCTGCATGGAACACCAAGTAAGGTGAGTCACACTGTAAAGCAGATAACTCTGAAACTCTTCGAGCAGAAGAGATAGCTACCAAAAAACAGAATTTATGTTTACCTGATAAATTACTTTCTCCAACGGTGTGTCCGGTCCACGGCGTCATCCTTACTTGTGGGAACCAATACCAAAGCTTTAGGACACGGATGAAGGGAGGGAGCAAATCAGGTCACCTAAATGGAAGGCACCACGGCTTGCAAAACCTTTCTCCCAAAAATAGCCTCAGAAGAAGCAAAAGTATCAAACTTGTAAAATTTGGTAAAAGTGTGCAGTGAAGACCAAGTCGCTGCCCTACATATCTGATCAACAGAAGCCTCGTTCTTGAAGGCCCATGTGGAAGCCACAGCCCTAGTGGAATGAGCTGTGATTCTTTCAGGAGGCTGCCGTCCGGCAGTCACATAAGCCAATCTGATGATGCTTTTAATCCAAAAAGAGAGAGAGGTAGAAGTTGCTTTTTTACCTCTCCTTTTACCAGAATAAACAACAAACAAGGAAGATGTTTGTCTAAAATCCTTTGTAGCATCTAAATAGAATTTTAGAGCGCGAACAACATCCAAATTGTGCAACAAACGTTCCTTCTTCGAAACTGGTTTCGGACACAAAGAAGGCACGACTATCTCCTGGTTAATGTTTTTGTTAGAAACAACTTTTGGAAGAAAACCAGGTTTAGTACGTAAAACCACCTTATCTGCATGGAACACCAGATAAGGAGGAGAACACTGCAGAGCAGATAATTCTGAAACTCTTCTAGCAGAAGAAATTGCAACCAAAAACAAAACTTTCCAAGATAATAACTTAATATCAACGGAATGTAAGGGTTCAAACGGAACCCCCTGAAGAACTGAAAGAACTAAGTTGAGACTCCAAGGAGGAGTCAAAGGTTTGTAAACAGGCTTGATTCTAACCAGAGCCTGAACAAAGGCTTGAACATCTGGCACAGCTGCCAGCTTTTTGTGAAGTAACACAGACAAGGCAGAAATCTGTCCCTTCAAGGAACTTGCAGATAATCCTTTCTCCAATCCTTCTTGAAGAAAGGATAGAATCTTAGGAATCTTTACCTTGTCCCAAGGGAATCCTTTAGATTCACACCAACAGATATATTTTTTCCATATTTTGTGGTAAATTTTTCTAGTTACAGGCTTTCTGGCCTGAACAAGAGTATCAATAACAGAATCTGAGAACCCTCGTTTTGATAAGATCAAGCGTTCAATCTCCAAGCAGTCAGCTGGAGTGAGACCAGATTCGGATGTTCGAACGGACCTTGAACAAGAAGGTCTCGTCTCAAAGGTAGCTTCCATGGTGGAGCCGATGACATATTCACCAGATCTGCATACCAAGTCCTGCGTGGCCACGCAGGATCTATCAAGATCACCGACGCCCTCTCTTGATTGATCCTGGCTACCAGCCTGGGGATGAGAGGAAACGGCGGGAATACATAAGCTAGTTTGAAGGTCCAAGGTGCTACTAGTGCATCTACTAGAGTCGCCTTGGGATCCCTGGATCTGGACCCGTAGCAAGGAACCTTGAAGTTCTGACGAGAGGCCATCAGATCCATGTCTGGAATGCCCCATAGTTGAGTAATTTGGGCAAAGATTTCCGGATGGAGTTCCCACTCCCCCGGATGTAATGTCTGACGACTCAGAAAATCCGCTTCCCAATTTTCCACTCCTGGGATGTGGATTGCAGACAGGTGGCAGGAGTGAGTCTCCGCCCATTGAATGATTTTGGTCACTTCTTCCATCGCCAGGGAACTCCTTGTTCCCCCCTGATGGTTGATGTACGCAACAGTCGTCATGTTGTCTGATTGAAACCGTATCAACTTGGCCTTTGCTAGCTGAGGCCAAGCCTTGAGAGCATTGAATATCGCTCTCAGTTCCAGAATATTTATCGGTAGAAGAGATTCTTCCCGAGACCAAAGACCCTGAGCTTTCAGGGGTCCCCAGACCGCGCCCCAGCCCATCAGACTGGCGTCGGTCGTGACAATGACCCACTCTGGTCTGCGGAAGGTAATCCCTTGTGACAGGTTGTTCAGGGACAGCCACCAACGGAGTGAGTCTCTGGTCCTCTGATTTACTTGTATCTTCGGAGACAAGTCTGTATAGTCCCCATTCCACTGACTGAGCATGCACAGTTGTAATGGTCTTAGATGAATGCGCGCAAAAGGAACTATGTCCATTGCCGCTACCATCAAACCTATTACTTCCATGCACTGCGCTATGGAAGGAAGAGGAACGGAATGAAGTGTTTGACAAGAGTTTAGAAGTTTTGTTTTTCTGGCCTCTGTCAGAAAAATCCTCATTTCTAAGGAGCCTATTATTGTTCCCAAGAAGGGAACCCTTGTCGACGGAGATAGAGAACTCTTTTCCACGTTCACTTTCCATCCGTGAGATCTGAGAAAGGCCAGGACTATGTCCGTGTGAGCCTTTGCTTGAGGAAGGGACGACGCTTGAATCAGAATGTCGTCCAAGTAAGGTACTACTGCAATGCCCCTTGGTCTTAGTACCGCTAGAAGGGACCCTAGGACCTTTGTGAAAATCCTTGGAGCAGTGGCTAATCCGAAAGGAAGCGCCACGAACTGGTAATGCTTGTCCAGGAATGCGAACCTTAGGAACCGATGATGTTCCTTGTGGATAGGAATATGTAGATACGCATCCTTTAAATCCACCGTGGTCATGAATTGACCTTCCTGGATGGAAGGAAGAATTGTTCGAATGGTTTCCATTTTGAACGATGGAACCTTGAGAAACTTGTTTAAGATCTTGAGATCTAAGATTGGTCTGAACGTTCCCTCTTTTTTGGGAACTATGAACAGATTGGAGTTGAACCCCATCCCTTGTTCTCCTAATGGAACAGGATGAATCACTCCCATTTTTAACAGGTCTTCTACACAATGTAAGAATGCCTGTCTCTTTATGTGGTCTGAAGACAATTGAGACCTGTGGAACCTCCCCCTTGGGGGAAGCCCCTTGAATTCCAGAAGATAACCTTGGGAGACTATTTCTAGTGCCCAAGGATCCAGAACATCTCTTGCCCAAGCCTGAGCGAAGAGAGAGAGTCTGCCCCCCACCAGATCCGGTCCCGGATCGGGGGCCAACATTTCATGCTGTCTTGGTAGCAGTGGCAGGTTTCTTGGCCTGCTTTCCCTTGTTCCAGCCTTGCATTGGTCTCCAGGCTGGCTTGGCTTGAGAAGTATTACCCTCTTGCTTAGAGGACGTAGCACTTGGGGCTGGTCCGTTTCTACGAAAGGGACGAAAATTAGGTTTATTTTTGGCCTTGAAAGACCTATCCTGAGGAAGGGCGTGGCCCTTACCCCCAGTGATATCAGAGATAATCTCTTTCAAGTCAGGGCCAAACAGCGTTTTCCCCTTGAAAGGAATGTTAAGTAGTTTGTTCTTGGAAGACGCATCCGCTGACCAAGATTTCAACCAAAGCGCTCTGCGCGCCACAATAGCAAACCCAGAATTTTTCGCCGCTAACCTAGCCAATTGCAAAGTGGCGTCTAGGGTGAAAGAATTAGCCAATTTGAGAGCACGGATTCTGTCCATAATCTCCTCATAAGGAGGAGAATCACTATCGATCGCCTTTACTAGCTCATCGAACCAGAAACACGCGGCTGTAGTGACAGGGACAATGCATGAAATTGGTTGTAGAAGGTAACCTTGCTGAACAAACATCTTTTTAAGCAAACCTTCTAATTTTTTATCCATAGGATCTTTGAAAGCACAACTATCTTCTATGTGTATAGTGGTGCGTTTGTTTAAAGTAGAAACCGCTCCCTCGACCTTGGGGACTGTCTGCCATAAGTCCTTTCTGGGGTCGACCATAGGAAACAATTTTTTAAATATGGGGGGAGGGACGAAAGGTATACCGGGCCTTTCCCATTCTTTATTTACAATGTCCGCCACCCGCTTGGGTATAGGAAAAGCTTCTGGGAGCCCTCTAGGAACTTGTCCATTTTACATAGTTTCTCTGGGATGATCAAATTCTCACAATCATCCAGAGTGGATAATACCTCCTTAAGCAGAGCGCGGAGATGTTCCAACTTAAATTTAAATGTAATCACATCGGGTTCAGCTTGTTGAGAAATTTTCCCTGAATCTGAAATTTCTCCCTCAGACAAAACCTCCCTGGCCCCCTCAGACTGGTGTAGGGGCATTTCAGAACCATTATCATCAGCGTCCTCATGCTCTTCAGTATCTAAAACAGAGCAGTCGCGCTTACGCTGATAAGTGGGCATTTTGGCTAAAATGTTTTTGATAGAATTATCCATTACAGCCGTTAATTGTTGCATAGTAAGGAGTATTGGCGCGCTAGATGTACTAGGGGCCTCCTGAGTGGGCAAGACTGGTGTAGACGAAGGAGGGAATGATGCAGTACCATGCTTACTCCCCTCACTTGAGGAATCATCTTGGGCATCATTTTCAGTGTCACATAAATAACATCTATGTAAATGAGAAGGAACCTTGGCTTCCCCACATTCAGAACACAGTCTATCTGGTAGTTCAGACATGTTAAACAGGCATAAACTTGATAACAAAGTACAAAAAACGTTTTAAAATAAAACCGTTACTGTCACTTTAAATTTTAAACTGAACACACTTTATTACTGCAATTGCGAAAAAGTATGAAGGAATTGTTCAAAAAAATTTCACCACAGTGTCTTAAAGCCTTAAAAGTATTGCACACCAAATTTGGAAGCTTTAACCCTTAAAATAACGGAACCAGAGCCGTTTTTATCTTTAACCCCTTTACAGTCCCTGGTATCTGCTTTGCTGAGACCCAACCAAGCCCAAAGGGGAATACGATACCAAATGACGCCTTCAGAAAGTCTTTTCTATGTATCAGAGCTCCTCACACATGCGACTGCATGTCATGCTTCTCAAAAACTAGTGCGCAATACCGGCGCGAAAATGAGGCTCTGCCTATGATTAGGGAAAGCCCCTAGAGAATAAGGTGTCTAAAACAGTGCCTGCCGATATTATTTTACAAAAATACCCAGATTAAATGATTCCTCAAGGCTAAATATGTGTATATATGAATCGATTTAGCCCAGAAAATGTCTACAGTCTTAATAAGCCCTTGTGAAGCCCTTATTTACTGTCTGAATAAAAATGGCTTACCGGATCCCATAGGGAAAATGACAGCTTCCAGCATTACATCGTCTTGTTAGAATGTGTCATACCTCAAGCAGCAAAAGACTGCTCACTGTTCCCCCAACTGAAGTTAATTCCTCTCAACAGTCCTGTGTGGAACAGCCATGGATTTTAGTAACGGTTGCTAAAATCATTTTCCTCTTACAAACAGAAATCTTCATCTCTTTTCTGTTTCAGAGTAAATAGTACATACCAGCACTATTTTAAAATAACAAACTCTTGATTGAATAATAAAAACTACAGTTAAACACTAAAAAACTCTAAGCCATCTCCGTGGAGATGTTGCCTGTACAACGGCAAAGAGAATGACTGGGGTAGGCGGAGCCTAGGAGGGATCATGTGACCAGCTTTGCTGGGCTCTTTGCCATTTCCTGTTGGGGAAGAGAATATCCCACAAGTAAGGATGACGCCGTGGACCGGACACACCTATGTTGGAGAAACAAAACTTTCCAAGATAAAAGCTTAATATCTATGGAATGTAAAGGTTCAAACGGAACCCCTTGCAGAACTGAAAGAACTAAATTCAGACTCCATGGCAGAGCCACAGGTCTATAAACATTCTTGATTCTGACTAAAGCCTGAGTAAACGCTTGAATGTCTGGTACCTCCGCCAGACGTTTGTGTAAAAGAATAGACAAAGCAGATATCTGTCCTTTTAAGGAACTAGCTGACAATCCTTTCTCCAATCCATCTTGGAGAAAAGACAATATCCTGGGAATCCTAATCTTACTCCATGAGTAGCCCTTGGATTTGCACCAACAAAGATATTTTCGCAAATCTTATGGTAGATTTTCCTGGTGACAGGCTTTCTAGCCTTAATCAGGGCATCGATAACCGACTCAGAGAAACCACGCTTAGATAGAATTAGGCGTTCAATCTCCAAGCAGTCAGACACAGAGAAATTAGATTTGGATGTTTGAAAGGACCTTGAAGTAGAAGGTCCTGCCTCATTGGCAGAGTCCATGGTGGAACGGATGACATGTCCACTAGGTCTGCATACCAAGTCCTGCGTGTCCACGCAGGTGCTATTAGAATCACCAACGCCCTCTCCTGCTTGATTCTGGCAACCAGGCGAGGAAGGAGAGGAAACGGTGGAAACACATAGGCCAGATTGAAGGACCAAGGCGCTGCTAGAGCATCTATCAACACCGCCTGGGAATCCCGGGACCTGGATCCGTAAAGAGGAAGTTTGGCATTCTGACGTGACGCCATCAGATCCAATTCTGGAGTGCCACATAGCTGAGTCAGCTGGGCAAATACCTCCGGGTGGAGTTCCCACTCCCCCGGATGAAAAGTCTGACGACTTAGAAAATCCGCTTCCTAGTTGTCTACTCCTGGGATGTGAATTGCTGAGAGGTGGCAAGAGTAATCCTCCGCCCACCTGATTATTTTGGTTACTTCCATCATTGCTAGGGGACTCCTTGTTCCCCCTTGATGGTTGATGTAAGCTACAGTCGTAATGTTGTCCGACTGAAATCTGATGAATTTGGCCGCAGCTAGCTGAGGCCATGCCTGAAGAGCGTTGAATATCGCCCTCAGTTCCAGAATGTTTATTGGGAGAAGAGCTTCTTCCCGAGACCATAAGCCCTGAGGTTTCAGGGAGTCCCAGACAGTACCCCAGCCCAACAGACTGGCGTCGGTCGTTACAATGATCCACTCTGGTCTGCGGAAACAGATTCCCTGAGACAACCACCAGAGAAGAGAATCTCTGGTCCCCTGGTCCAACTGTATTTGAGGAGACAAATCTGCATAATCCCCATTGCACTGTTTGAGCATGCATAGTTGCAGTGGTCTGAGGTGTATCCGTGCAAAAGGGACTATGTCCATTGCCGCTACCATTAGTCCGATTGTCTCCATGCACTGAGCTACAGACGGCCGAGGAATGGAATGAAGAGCTTGGCAAGTAGTTAAGAGTTTTAACTTTCTGATCTCCGTCAGAAATATTTTCATTTCTACCGAGTCTATTAGTGTCCCTAGGAAGGGAACTCTTGTGAAGGGGGGAGAGAGAACTCTTTTTGATGTTCACTTTCCACCCGTGAGACCTCAGATTTCCGTGTGAGACTTGACTCTTTGGAAAAGTTGACGCCTGAATTAAGATGTCGTCTAGATAAGGCGCCACTGCTATGCCCCGCGGTCTTAGCACCGCCAGGAGGGACCCTAGCACCTTTGTGAAAATTCTGGGAGCAGTGGCCAACCCGAAAGGGAGAGCCACAAACTGAAAATGCTTGTCCAGAAAGGCAAACCTGAGAAAAACTGGTGATGATCTTTGTGGATAGGAATGTGTAGATACGCATCCTTTAGATCCACGGTAGTCATATATTGACCCTCCTGGATCATTGGTAAGATTGTCCGAATGGTCTCCATCTTGAATGATGGGACTCTGAGGAATTTGTTTAGAATTTTGAGATCCAGGGTTGGTCTGAAAGTTCCTTCTTTTTTGGGAACCACAAACAGGTTTGAGTAAAACCCCAGCCCTTGTTCCGCAATTGGAACTGGGTGGATCACTCCCATTGTATGTAGGTCTTCTACACAGCGTAAGAATGCCTCTTTCTTTGTCGTGTCTGTGGACAGACGAGAAATATGGAACCTTCCCCTTGGAGGGGAGTCCTTGTATTCTAGAAGATATCCCTGGGATACAATCTCTAAGGCCCAGGGATCGTGTACGTCTCTTGCCCAGGCCTGAGCGAAGAGAGAGAGTCTGCCCCCTACTAGATCCGGTCCCGGATCGGGGGCTACCCCTTCATGCTGTCTTGGAGGCAGCTGCAGGCTTCTTGGCCTGTTTACCCTTGTTCCAGCCCTGGTAAGGTTTCCAGGCTGCCCTGGGTTGTGAAGTGTTACCCTCTTGTTTTGCAGCAGGGGAGGATGAAGCGAGACCGCTCCTGAAATTTCGAAAGGAACGAAAATTATTTTGTTTGTTCTTTGTCTTAAAGGACTTGTCCTGAGGGAGAGCATGGCCTTTTCCCCCAGTGATTTCTGAGATAATCTCTTTCAATTCAGGCCCGAAAAGGGTCTTTCCTTTGAAAGGGATGTTCAGCAGTTTGGATTTTGATGACACATCGGCCGACCAGGACTTGAGCCATAGCGCCCTGCGCGCCAAAATGGCGAAACCTGAATTCTTTGCCGCTAACTTAGCTAGTTGGAAAGCGGCATCTGTGATTAAAGAATTAGCCAGCTTAAGAGCCTTAATTCTGTCCATAATATCCTCATATGAGGTCTCCGTCGCAGCTGCAGTAGTTACAGGAACAATGCACGCTATAGGTTGGAGAAGAAAACCTTGATGAACAAAAATTTTCTTAAGTAAACCCTCTACCTTTTTATCCATAGGGTCTTTAAAAGCACAACTGTCCTCAATTGGTATGGTTGTGCGTTTAGCAAGTGAAGAAACAGCCCCCTCCACCTTAGGAACCGTCTGCCACGAGTCCCGCGTGGTGTCAGATATGGGGAACATTTTCTTAAAAACAGGAGGGGGAACAAACGGAATACCTGGTCTATCCCACTCCCTAGTTACTATATCCGCAATCCTCTTAGGGACCGGGAACACATCAGTGTAAACAGGAACTTATAGGTACTTGTCCATTTTACACAATTTCTCTGGAACCACCAAAGGGTCACAGTCATCCAGAGTAACTAATACCTCCCTGAGTAATAAGCGGAGGTGTTCTAGTTTAAATTTAAAAGCCAATGTATCAGAGTCTGTCTGAGGAGCAACCTTTCCCGAATCGGAAATTTCTCCCTCAGACAGCACATCCCTCGCCCCCATTTCAGAGTGTTGTGAGTGTATATCGGATACGGCTACTAAAGCGTCAGAATGCTCATAATCTGTTCTTAAAACAGAGCTATCACGCTTTGCAGGTAACACAGGCAGCTTAGATAAAAATACCGATAGGATATTATCCATAACTGCCACCAAATCTTGTAAGGTAAAAGAGTTAGACGCGCTAGAGGTACTAGGCGTCGCTTGAGCGGGCGTAACTGGTTGTGACACTTGGGGAGAGGTAAATGGGCTAACCTCATTACCTTCTGTCTGAGAATCATCTTGGGCCACATTTTTAAGTGCAACAATATGGTCTTTAAAATGTATAGACATATCAGTACACGTGGGACACATTTTGAGAGGGGGTTCCACCATGGCTTCTAAACACATTGAACAAGGATTTTCCTTGGTGACAGACATGTTTAACAGACCAGTAGTAGTCAAGCAAAAACACACTTTGCAAAAAAACGTTACTGTGCCTTTAAGAAATAAAAAAGGCACACAATTTTCCAAAACAGTGAAAAATGCACCAAACTTTCTGAAATTTTCACAGTATGTACCTAAGGCATTTGTAAGATTGCACAACTAGCAAAATGCCCAAACTGGATCAATAGTAAGCTAACAGACCGGTTAAAACTAATTTAGCACCTTGCCACAGCTCTGCTGTGGCCCTACCTTCCCTTAGGAGTCGGATTTATGGGGAAAAAACTTCTTATGGGTCCTCAAATTGTAGCAGGAGCCACCATGTGAACACAGCCTGAAGATCTAGTCCATCTAACTGCGCATCTGAGGCGCGAAATTAGGCCCCTCCCACCTTACTCCGGTGCTGTGAGGCCTAAAGAAACACTCCTAGGAGTTATAATATAAGCCATGTGGGTAACAACCCCTGAAAGAACCCCAAAAGGAACTTCTAAGTGTCTCAAAAACGATGTTTATAAGTAAAAACCGTTTGCCATAAAAAAGTGTCAACCAGCATAAATTAGCCCTGTAATGTAAGCTTGTAATTCCATACTTAGTCTCTGAATAAAGCTTACCCTTCCATCATGGGGATCTTATCAGTCCTTTTCTAGCATTATCACAGTCTTGTCTAGAAATAAATGACTGAACATACCTTATTGCAGCCTAATCTGCAAACCGTTCCCCCCAACTGAAGTTTTCTTGTACTCCTCAGTCCTGTGTGGGAACAGCAGTGGATTTTAGTTACAACATGCTAAAATCATTTTCCTCTCTGCAGAAAT
Source organism: Bombina bombina (assembly GCF_027579735.1). Classification (NCBI taxonomy): domain Eukaryota; kingdom Metazoa; phylum Chordata; class Amphibia; order Anura; family Bombinatoridae; genus Bombina; species Bombina bombina. Next base: position 22,540,980 of record NC_069502.1, on the reverse strand, counting down.
CTTCATCCCTTTTCTGCTGGAGAGTAAATAGTACAAACCGGTACCATTTAAAAATAACAAACTTTTGCTTGTAGAACAAAAACTACAAATCTAACACCACATTCACTTTACCCTTCCGAGAGAGACCCTATTGCTTAGAGCCGTCAAAGAGAATGACTGGGGGGTGGAGCTAGAGGGGGAGCTATATGGACAGCTCTGCTGTGTGCTCTCTTTGCCACTTCCTGTTAGGAAGGAGAATATCCCACAAGTAAAGGATGAATCCGTGGACTGGATACACCTTACAAGAGAAACTTAAATTATGCTTACCTGATAATTTTCTTTTCTTCTAACGAGAAGGGTCCACAGCTGCAGTCATTATTTTTGGGAAATAAGAACCTGTCCACCAGTAGGAGACAAAGACACCCCAACCAAAGGCTTAAATACCTCCCCCCCCACTTCTCTCATCCCCCAGTCATTCTGCTAAGGGTACAAGGAACAGTAGGAGAAATATCAGGATGAAAAAGGTGCCAGAAGAGCAAAAATTATATACCGCCACCTCATAGATAAAACACGGGCGGGGAGCTGTACCTAAGCTATAGAGGACACTGAATGCAACAAAAGCATGGGTACAGAAGGCGGCCACCACAGCCTGAAAAAACCCAGAACCCTCAAAATAACTAACACTTAGAACAAGGGGTGAAAAACCTGAAAAAGGACCCAGTAACTGTTCATCAGTTAAACAACCTACAAGGCCGGACTAGAGATCACTCAAATCCCTAGATCAATCAAGCACAAAAAGCTCCCAAGGAGCAAGTCCCAGAGGCATCCCGACCAACAGAACCAACCCTCGACCCGAAGGAAAAGCTTTACCCACCCCCGAGGGGGAAAAAAAAGGAGGACCCAAGAATCTAAAGGACCACCAACTAAGGAAACCTCAACACGACTAAAGTGAACCCGAGTTTGCGAAAGACAACCACCCAGAGGAGAACTCCCTAAGAGGATCAGGAGCAGAGATCAACACTACACCAAAAGGTGCATGCCGAGAACCGCACAGGTCTATCCTCACGACTCAAGGATCTACAAAGAAGCCACAAGACTCTCCTGTACCCTAGTCTAGCAACACAGAACTAAACTATACAACATAGATATAGGGAACCTCTATAACCCGAAGCAATTCGGATCTAATAGACAGGAATGATTATCCTATGCGAGAAAAAAGCAAGCACATGAAATTCTGAACAAGAACTCGCAAACTCAGCCTTAAGCCAGCAAAGCTGACCCGAAACCAACATGGGAGACCAACTCCCTCAGCTATTAGACCGGGAGATAACCCGTAGGCCACTTAGACCTGTAGCAACTGGAGTACAGGGCAAACCTCAACAGCGGAGTCAGATCCCCGACCTCCCCTCTGAGGTAACAGACCCAGTTCAAAGAAGTGGCAACGTCCGAATTAAGGAGACAACATCTCCGGACCACCGCTCAAGAACAAAAAGGGGGGCCTGAATGGAACGAACCCACGGGAGAACAACTCTGACTGGCATCTAAAAGAGCTTGTCAGTCAGACAGAGCTCAGGATCCAAAAACCTACACAGCTCCCTTCCTAAGAAGGACCACTCCCCACAAGGGAGATAGGACACTGAACTACAGCATCCCAGTACCAGAATCCAGCCTTAGGACCTCTTGCACGCCAGGAGGTAGAAAACCTTGTAACGAGATAGAGGACCAAAGAGGCCTCAAGGAAACCATACCACTTCCACGACCTCTCCAAGGGGGGTCAAACGCAAAGGAATCGCTTCCCCAGCCAAAGACTTGGCGAAGAGAAGAGAGAAATGGTAAAAAACATAGATAAGATACCTGACAGCACAGGTGAGAACGACGACCATAAGCCCACGTCAAAGTGGCATAGTAGTCCCCTGACAACAACCGAAAAAACTCAGCTGAGAGACAGCAAACTAGCCCTCAGACAGATACCAACTCGTCCTTGTAAGGACAAGCGGAGGCACCCAGGCAAGATCCTTTAACAGCATGTAACACACCTTCAAGGTGTAAGGAGCTGTAGCTGGTTTCCCTAGGAACGATCCAGAACCAGATCCAAAACCACAGACAAGGATATGGCCATAAGCTAGACCTCCGGGACCCAGAATCGGTCGAAGTATTAACCCCCTGAAGACCATACAGTGATCTCAGATGGAGGAGAGCACCCAACAGAGCACTCTTGCATCCCAATGACCATGGATCATGGCCTTCTCAAAAGATATACAGACCAAAGAATCTAAAGAGACAGGTCAAGTAAGGGAGCAGTCAGTACCCAAGGTGCCAACTGCCCCCAGACCCCTTGCTGAAACCCACGGAGGTTTCTTAGAGCACCCCTCTCTACCGACCACGGGGTACAAGGGACAGGCACCAAACTAGTCTGAGGGATAAGATGACAATATTTTCAAAAATACTTTCAGGATCAGTCTCCCATAAATCCTGCACCTCACAGGAAACTACATGGGAGCTTTACAACTCCTGGCAGACAAGTCAACCAAGGGAGAAACCGGGGAAACAAAGGGGGAAAAAAAACGACCCCTGCGCTCCTATAGAAGAATGCAACAGTAAGAGAAGGGAGAAAACCGAACTTCCAAACCCTGATGACCCGACCCCTAAGAAGGGGTTAAGTAGCCCTGGCACCCTACGAGAGGTGCCAGACACTAGCCACAAAATTTAGACGTCCAGAGCTACCACATGGAAAGCTATCCAACTTGTACCCCCGACGTCTAGAGGTCAGCCAACCTTCAAACCCAATAGGAATGGAGAAAACTCCATCCCCAGGCAAAAGGCCTTTCACAATGTGCCTCAGCAGGTTCCGATCTTGGAACCCCCTAAAGAGTAGCACATGGGGATGTAGTCAAATTCCTATCTTGGGCTTAATAAGCATAAGCCAGGAAATGGACCCTGCTAGGCATGGTAGGTATCCCTTAGGCCACTTAGTCCTGCTAAGCAGCCCTCCGTCTTCTAACAAGGAGGCAACCAGAAAACACAAACACTTATCGAAGTGAACCAGTATAATCGGCACCACATGGATGACATGAACCATAAAGGAACAGCCCCTATCGCGCGACCAGGACCTGCCTGGCATGAGAACATTCCGAAACTGTCCCCGGTCCAAGGAAAATCCCCGAAGTGATCGATAACATGAACTATGTAATATATAGTACTTCGCAACTTCCTAAGAAGTGCTCACACGACCACAAAATCACAAGTATCAGTTCAAGAGAAAGAATCATTCAGAACCGGAACTATAATAAACATGAGCTTCATAAAACAAATTAAACACATCCTAACCAGATCAAAATAAAATAAAGGCAGCACCCGCGGGTGAACGCCCAAGGAGAAAGGGCATGCCCACAGGACCAGCTGACTAAAGGCCCCAATCTCCTAAGCTCAGAACAGGAATAGATACAATAAAGGAAGGAGGAGACGTGAAGGAGATTGACTTCATCCCCCAATGTATAACCTAGTTTGCACTTCGGCACAGAAGACTAAGGATCCCTCGGCCCAGTAGGACCGGAATCCTCCAGCACCACCAATAGGACACAAAGGCGTGCCAGTCTATAACAGAAGGCAAAATGTTCCCTCGCCGCATTGATGGACAACCCCGGCCCCGAGGGAGGGAACCCTGAAGCCTCAGAGGCCATCACTTCCCCAGAAGGTCTAACTGACCCAGGCAATCTCACGCTCGACGGACCCTGGTTAACAGAACACGGACAGTATCTAAGAAATACTTCTCCTGGGAGATATAAATGCGCCAGCGCCATAGATATGGCCATGCGGAACCGTGCCGTAACCTCAGGGGCGGATGGCTCAACGCACTCTATGCTCCCTGAATCAGGGGAAGAGAGTACTCTAGTACGGCAATCGGAACATAACTGATGGGCATGGATAACCCGGGACATTTCATACTCCTCACAAGACGTATACTCCGAGTCGGAAATGTCGTCTCTAAAAATTCAGAATCCTCCATAACTTGGAGATTGCAAATATAATTTTGGAAAAAGCAAATATGGACAAAAGCTAAACGGCACATTACACTCCCAATGGCTTGGGCACTCACCACCTCCTGTGAACCAGACTACCAGCAACCAGACTCGCTCCGTCATCACTTGGTCAAAGAACGGAAATGCAAAAACAATGTGACCACAGCCGGTCACGTGGTGCACCGTGTATGCTTTAGCAAAAAGGTGCGCCGGTCCAAAAGGATCGCACAATATGATAAGCCGTTATGTTCCGAATAGCTCTGAGCCCAAGTATCACTACACATTTAGCAGACAGAATCACATAGCAAACATGATTAAAGTCCCCCCCTGTTCAATAACCCCCCGCAGGAGATATCAACCCTTGATTCCTTAAGATAAAAACAGAATTTATGTTTACCTGATAAATTACTTTCTCCAACGGTGTGTCCGGTCCACGGCGTCATCCTTACTTGTGGGATATTCTCTTCCCCAACAGGAAATGGCAAAGAGCCCAGCAAAGCTGGTCACATGATCCCTCCTAGGCTCCGCCTACCCCAGTCATTCGACCGACGTTAAGGAGGAATATTTGCATAGGAGAAATCATATGGTACCGTGGTGACTGTAGTTAAAGAAAATAAAATATCAGACCTGATTAAAAAAACCAGGGCGGGCCGTGGACCGGACACACCGTTGGAGAAAGTAATTTATCAGGTAAACATAAATTCTGTTTTCTCCAACATAGGTGTGTCCGGTCCACGGCGTCATCCTTACTTGTGGGAACCAATACCAAAGCTTTAGGACACGGATGAAGGGAGGGAGCAAATCAGGTCGCCTAAATGGAAGGCACCACGGCTTGCAAAACCTTTCTCCCAAAAATAGCCTCAGAAGAAGCAAAAGTATCAAACTTGTAAAATTTGGTAAAAGTGTGCAGTGAAGACCAAGTCGCTGCCCTACATATCTGATCAACAGAAGCCTCGTTCTTGAAGGCCCATGTGGAAGCCACAGCCCTAGTGGAATGAGCTGTGATTCTTTCGGGAGGCTGCCGTCCGGCAGTCTCGTAAGCCAATCTGATGATGCTTTTAATCCAAAAAGAGAGAGAGGTAGAAGTTGCTTTTTGACCTCTCCTTTTACCGGAATAAACAACAAACAAGGAAGATGTTTGTCTAAAATCCTTTGTAGCATCTAAATAGAATTTTAGAGCGCGAACAACATCCAAATTGTGCAACAAACGTTCCTTCTTTGAAACTGGTTTCGGACACAGAGAAGGTACAATAATCTCCTGGTTAATGTTTTTGTTAGAAACAACTTTCGGAAGAAAACCAGGTTTAGTACGCAAAACCACCTTATCTGCATGGAACACCAGATAAGGAGGAGAACACTGCAGAGCAGATAATTCTGAAACTCTTCTAGCAGAAGAAATTGCAACCAAAAACAAAACTTTCCAAGATAATAATTTAATATCAACGGAATGCAAGGGTTCAAACGGAACCCCCTGAAGAACTGAAAGAACTAAATTGAGGCTCCAGGGAGGAGTCAAAGGTTTGTAAACAGGCTTGATTCTAACCAGAGCCTGAACAAAGGCTTGAACATCTGGCACAGCTGCCAGCTTTTTGTGAAGTAACACCGACAAGGCGGAAATCTGTCCCTTCAGGGAACTTGCAGATAATCCTTTTTCCAATCCTTCTTGAAGGAAGGATAGAATCCTAGGAATCTTAACCTTGTCCCAAGGGAATCCTTTAGATTCACACCAACAGATATATTTTTTCCAAATCTTGTGGTAAATCTTTCGCTTTGGGAAAGCCCCTAAGAAATAAGGTGTCTAATACAGTGCCTGCCGATATTATTATATCAAAATACCCAGATAAAATGATTCCTCAAGGCTAAATATGTGTTAATAATGAATCGATTTAGCCCAGAAAAGTCTACAGTCTTAATAAGCCCTTGTGAAGCCCTTATTTACGATCGTAATAAACATGGCTTACCGGATCCCATAGGGAAAATGACAGCTTCCAGCATTACATCGTCTTGTTAGAATGTGTCATACCTCAAGCAGCAAGAGACTGCACACTGTTCCCCCAACTGAAGTTAATTGCTCTCAACAGTCCTGTGTGGAACAGCCATGGATTTTAGTTACGGTTGCTAAAATCATTTTCCTCATACAAACAGAAATCTTCATCTCTTTTCTGTTTCTGAGTAAATAGTACATACCAGCACTATTTCAAAATAACAAACTCTTGATTGAATAATAAAAACTACAGTTAAACACTAAAAAACTCTAAGCCATCTCCGTGGAGATGTTGCCTGTACAACGGCAAAGAGAATGACTGGGGTAGGCGGAGCCTAGGAGGGATCATGTGACCAGCTTTGCTGGGCTCTTTGCCATTTCCTGTTGGGGAAGAGAATATCCCACAAGTAAGGATGACGCCGTGGACCGGACACACCTATGTTGGAGAAAGGAGTCCCACTGGGACCCTGAGTTCTTTCGTTAACATTACATTCTCATACTGAAATAAAATGAAACTATCTTGCCGAAATCTACGCCGTGGAACAGGAACACGGCGCTTCAAGTGTGACAGATAGTAGCATCGCTTCTGACATGGACTTGAGAGAATAAAGGCAGGCAGCGAAACTCGTCAATGCTGATTGCCAAGGAGCTGTTAACATGAGTCGGTATGGTATCGCAGAGACGACACTCCCTGCATCTCCGGACTCTAACTTTCATCCATGCTATCACTGAGAGGCTGTCGGGATTACTTAAAACTCCAGTCCCATTCCGAAGAGTACTACCCTCCATAAGAGACTATCTTCAACTTCTGAGACTTCTCTGTTAACCTCCTGTGACGAGAGGCAAAGAATGACTGGGGGATGAGGGAAGTGGGGGAGGTATTTAAGCCTTTGGCTGTGGACTCTTCCCGTTTAAGAAGAAAACCAATTTATCCCTAGAATATTCACATAGTTAATTCTTAAACTATACTGTGTAAAACATTAAGTAACTATACAATAGACTTTGGCCTAGTCTTTGTCTAAGAAGGACACTCTCATGTAGTCTTTGATTGGTGTATGGTAGGACACACCTTAAGTAAATTAAGTATACAATGGTGGTCAACAGTTACTATACATATTTTTTCCTTCCTCATCTCCTGGGAGCAACTGATCTTAGAGAGAGGGCGCACTGGAGGACTGAACTTGCAGAGTTTATTCTCTTTATTGTGCATTCTTCTTGAGATAGATTCTCTGGTTTACTATGTTTAGTTAGCAGTATTGCTTAACCTGGGTTTATTTAGGCTAGAGTTGCCTTGTATAATTTGGACTGGATGTTGTAGCTTCTGGTATTTTCTTGAAGGTTGTTTAATACTTTTGTAGCTTGTAGGCAATTGATCATTTTCATGCCTATATTATTTGTCTTCTAATACAATATTTTTAAAAGGTGGACAACATTTTAAAAGTCTTGTGGAGCAAGGCAGAGAGTTTCACAAAATAGGGGCCAGACTGGAGAAGCCTTGTAGACAGGAATGTGAGGAGGAGGCTGTGAGCAAAGCAAAGGGGACGGGAGGGAGAGTATCTAGAGATGAGGATGGAAATATAGGGGGGAGCAGTGTTATTGAGGGCCTTAAATGTCAGGGTCAGAATATTTTGTTTTATTCTGGAGACTAGAGGAAGCCAGTGAAGAGATTGGCAGAGAGGTGCAGCAGATGAGTGGAAAACAGACGCTATGAGTTGAAAGAAAAAGTAGAGAAGAGTAGAGAAGTAATCTTGCTTAGAGAGGTTAAGGGCATAATACACCAAGATTTTCTCCAGTAACACTCAGCAGTGCGGGAACATCTGTGTAAGTACCGTGTCAGAGGAGTATGCCAGGGCTGAAGATGTGTGTGACTTCCGAGCTATGGTAGGAGGAGCCAAATTGTCAAGGACCAATGTAAGGGTGGACTTGTATGGGCAGATAGATTGGTCAGGGCAGGCAAAGAAGGAGATGGATAAGAGCAGAGGTTTGACAGATGTTGCTGATCTAGTGACTTAAAGGGACATAAAACCCAATGTTTTTCTTACATGATTCAGATAGAACATACAATTTTAAATGGATAGTAAACACCAACGTTATTGTTTAAAAAGACTGGTAATCCCTTTATTTAACATTCCCCAGTTTTGCATAACTAACACTAATATATTAACATACTGCTTACCTCTGTGATTACCTTGTATCTAAGCCTCTGCTGACTGCCCCCTTATCTCAGATCTTTTGACAGACTTAAATTTCAGGCAATTAGTGCTGACTCTTAAATAACTTCACGTGCGTGAGCACTGTGTTATTTATATGAAACAAATGAACTAATGACCTCTAGCTGTGAAAACTGTCAAATCCATTCAGATGAGAGGCAGCCTTCAAGGTCTAGGAAATCAGCATATGAGCCTATCATCTATTTGAGGCGCATTCACTATCTAGCTAGATAGCCTTTAATCAGAGCTATAGGTGGATCCATATCCATCACCTACCAAGGTTAAGCTTTTAGCGAAGAGAACCAATTTGATGATAAAAGTAAATTAGAAAGTTGGTAACAATCACATGCCCTATCTGAATCATGAAAGCTTCATTTGGACTTTACTGTCCCTTTAAACAACTTTCCAATTAACTTCTGTTATCAAATTCTCTTTCTTTTCTTGTTATCCTTTGTAAAAAGCAGGAATGCAAGCTCAGGAGTGTGCATGCGTCTAGAGCACTATATGGCAGCAGTTTTGCAACATTGTTATACATAGGCAGGAGCAGTAGATGGCAGCACTATTTCCTGTTGTAGTCCTTCAGGCACGTGCACGCTACCTACCTAGGTATCCCTTCAACAAAGAATAACAGGAGGACAAAGCAAATTTCAGAAAAACGTTGGGTTTAATGGAGTTTGGTGTGAGGGTTGTAGGGCGGTGCAATGCTGATCAGGAGGAGGAAGAGGGGAATTGGAGAAGTTTGAGAGAGTTCATCAATAGCTGAAAATCTGATCAAGGGAGTGACCATATTTGTAAGCGGGAGAGTCAGTACATTGTGCATATTTGTAAGCGGGAGAGTCAGTACATTGTGCATATTTGTAAGCGGGAGAGTCAGTACATTGTGCATATTTGTAAGCGGGATAGTCAGTACATTGTGCATATTTGTAAGCGGGAGAGTCAGTACATTGTGCATATTTGTAAGCGGGAGAGTCAGTACATTGTGCATATTTGTAAGCGGGAGAGTCAGTACATTGTGCATATTTGTAAGCGGGAGTCAGTACATTGTGCATATTTGTAAGCGGGAGTCAGTATATTGTGCATATTTGTAAGCGGGAGAGTCAGTACATTGTGCATATTTGTAAGCGGGAGAGTCAGTACATTGTGCATATTTGTAAGCGGGAGAGTCAGTACATTGTGCATATTTGTAAGCGGGAGAGTCAGTACATTGTGCATATTTGTAAGCGGGAGAGTCAGTACATTGTGCATATTTGTAAGCGGGAGTCAGTACATTGTGCATATTTGTAAGCGGGAGAGTCAGTACATTGTGCATATTTGTAAGCGGGAGTCAGTATATTGTGCATATTTGTAAGCGGGAGTCAGTATATAGAGCATATTTGTAAGCGGGAGTCAGTACATTGTGCATATTTGTAAGCGGGACAGTCAGTACATTATGCATATTTGTAAGCGGGAGAGTCAGTATCTTGTGCATATTTGTAAGCGGGAGAGTCAGTACATTGTGACAGACCATAAGAGGAAATGAGTTGTAAAAGTTGTTTTGCAGAGTTAGCAGTGGGATTGTCAACAGGGAGGTTAGAGTCCCCAATAATGAGGGCGGGAGTATCTAAGGAGAGGAAATAAGGTAGCCAGGACACAAAATGTCCTGGCTACTAAAATCTATAAATTGAGTTGAGGAGCCAGGGAGCGGTATATAACTGCAACACGAATAGAGAAGGGAGATAATAAGCAAATCATATGGCATTCAAATGAGGAAAATTGTGAGGGAAGAGGTGGGTTGTATTTGTTGAAAGGTGCAACAAGACTAAAGTAAAATACCTACACCACCTATTTGTCCATTTCCAGACCTAGGGGTGAGGTAGCAATGGATGCTGTGTCAGAAGGAGAGAGCCAGGAGGTTCTGGGAAGTCAGTGATGAAGAGGTGATGGATAGTGAGCTTCTTGCAAACAGAGTGAAAGTTCCAGAGTGCACAAGAGAACGGGGTGTTGGCTTTAGGAACAAGAGAATTTGAGTAAGGTTAACAGAGTTTTGTTTTCTATGTCTACAGAAAGGCACCCATGGGTGGTCAACACTAGGAAGTTGTGGGGGACCAGGATTAGGGGAGATGTCACCAGCAGCTAGTATGAGTAAGAGGGAGAGTGACATAAAATGAAATACAGATTTGCAGTTGGGATGAGGTACAGGAAGGAGAAAAAACAGAATATATGCTTACCTGATAAATTTCTCTCTCTTACGGTGTGTCCGGTCCACGGCTTCATCCTTACTTGTGGGATATTCTCAATCCCTACAGGAAGTGGCAAAGAGAGCACACAGCAGAGCTGTCCATATAGCTCCCCTCAGGCTCCGCCCCCCCAGTCATTCGACCGACGGTTAGGAGAAAAAAGAGAACCATAGGGTGCAGTGGTGACTGTAGTATACAAAAATAAATTTAAACCTGACTAAATTGCCAGGGTGGGCCGTGGACCGGACACACCATAAGAGAAAGAAATTTATCAGGTAAGCATAAATTCTGTTTTCTCTTACATTGGTGTGTCCGGTCCACGGCTTCATCCTTACTTGTGGGAACCAATACCAAAGCTTAAGGACACGGATGAAGGGAGGGAAACAGTCAGGTAACCTAAACGGAAGGCACCACTGCTTGCAAAACCTTCCTCCCAAAAATAGCCTCAGAAGAAGCAAAAGTATTGAATTTGTAAAATTTAGCAAATGTATGCAGTGAAGACCAAGTCGCTGCCTTACAGATGGAAGCCACAGCTCTAGTGGAATGAGCTGTAATTCGTTCAGGAGGCTGCCTTCCAGCAGTCTCATAAGCCAACCGGATGATGCTTTTCAGCCAGAACGACAGAGAGGTAGCAGTCGCTTTTTGACCTCTCCTCTTGCCAGAATAGACGACAAACAAGGACGATGTTTGTCTGAAGTCTTTGGTTGCTTTTAGATAAAACTTTAAAGCACGAACCACATCAAGATTGTGTAACAGACGTTGCTTGTTAGAAACTGAATTAGGACACAGAGAAGGAACAACTATTTCCTGGTTAATATTCTTATTGGAAACCACTTTTGGAAGAAAACAAGGTTTGGTACGCAAAACCACCTTATCTGTATGGAACACCAGATAGGGTGAATTACACTGCAAAGCAGACAATTCAGAAACTCTTCTAGCAGAAGAAATAGTCTCTAAAAACAAAACTTTCCAAGATAGTAACTTAATATCTATGGAATGTAGAGGTTCAAACGGAACCCCTTGAAGAACTGAAAGAACTAAATTTAGACTCCATGGAGGAGCCACAGGTCTGTAGACAGGCTTGATTCTGACTAAGGCCTGTACAAACGCCTGAACATCTGGCATGGCTGCCAGACGCTTATGCAACAGAACGGACAGAGCAGATATCTGTCCCTTTAGAGAACTAGCTGCCAACCCTTTCTCCAATCCTTCTTGGAGAAAGGATAGCAACCTTGGAATCCTAACCTTACTCCATGAGTAACCCTTGGATTCGCACCAACAAAGATATTTCCTCCATATCTTATGGTAAATTTTCCTGGTAACAGGCTTTCTAGCCTGGATCAGAGTATCTATAACTGATTCAGAGAATCCACGCTTAGCTAGAATTAAGCGTTCAATCTCCAAGCAGTCAGTTGCAGAGAAACCAGGTTTGGATGCTTGAATGGACCTTGGATTAGAAGGTCCTGTCTCAAAGGTAGCTTCCATGGTGGAGCCGATGACATATCCACCAGGTCTGCATACCAAGTCCTGCGTGGCCACGCAGGAGCTATAAGGATTACCGAAGCCTTCTCCTGCTTGATTCTGGCTACTAGCCGGGGGAGAAGAGGAAACGGTGGAAAGACATAAGCTAGATTGAACGACCAAGGCGCCACTAAGGGATCCCTGTACCTGGACCCGTAACGTGGAACCTTGGAGTTCTGGCGTGATGCCATGAGATCCAGATCTGGGAAGCCCCATAGTTGCGTTAACTGGGCGAAAACCTCCGGGTGGAGTTCCCACTCCCCCGGATGGAAAGTCTGACGACTCAGATAATCCGCCTCCCAGTTGTCCACTCCTGGGATGTGAATTGCGGATAGATGGCAGGAGTGATGCTCTGCCCATTTGATGATCTTGGATACCTCCCTCATCGCCAGGGAACTCTTTGTTCCTCCCTGATGATTGATGTATGCTACAGTCGTGATGTTGTCCGACTGAAATCTGATGAATTTGGCCTCCGCTAGTTGGGGCCAAGCCTGGAGCGCATTGAATATCGCTCTCAATTCCAAAATGTTTATCGGGAGAAGAGATTCTTCCCGAGACCAAAGACCCTGAGCTTTCAGGGATTCCCAGACCGCACCCCAGCCTAAGAGGCTGGCGTCGGTCGTGACAATGATCCACTCCGGTCTGCGGAAACTCATTCCCTGAGATAGGTGATCGTGAGACAACCACCAGAGGAGTGAGTCTCTGGTTTTCTGGTCCATTTGTATCTGGGGAGACAAATCTGCATAATCCCCATTCCACTGTTTGAGCATGCACAGTTGCAGTGGTCTTAGATGAATTCGAGCAAAAGGAACCACGTCCATTGCCGCAACCATTAGACCTATTACCTCCATGCACTGAGCCACAGAAGGCTGAGGAATGGCATGAAGAACTCGACAAGTGTTCGAAAGTTTTGACTTCCTGACCTCCGTCAGAAAGATTTTCATTTCTACCGAGTCTATAATTGTTCCCAGGAAGGGAACCCTTGTGAACGGGGACAGAGAACTTTTTTCTACGTTCACCTTCCACCCGTGAGACCTTAGAAAGGCCAGAACAATGTCCGTATGAGCCTTTGCTCTGTGAAAGGACGACGCTTGTATTAGGATGTCATCTAGGTAAGGTGCTATTGCAATGCCCCTTGGTCTTAGTACCGCTAGAAGGGACCCTAGCACCTTTGTGAAAATTCTGGGAGCAGTGGCCAACCCGAAGGGAAGAGCCACGAACTGGTAATGTTTGTCCAGAAAGGCGAACCTCAGGAACTGATGGTGATCTTTGTGGATAGGAATATGCAGGTACGCATCCTTTAAGTCCACGGTAGTCATATATTGACCCTCCTGGATCATTGGTAAGATTGTCCGAATGGTTTCCATTTTGAATGATGGAACTCTGAGGAATTTGTTTAGGATTTTTAAGTCCAGGATTGGCCTGAAAGTTCCTTCCTTTTTGGGAACTACAAACAGGTTTGAGCAAAAACCCAGTCCCTGTTCTGCTGTTGGAACTGGGTGTATCACTCCCATTTTTAGAAGGTCTTCTACGCAACGTAAGAATGCCTGTCTCTTTATCTGGTCTAAAGACAAGCGAGAAATGTGGAACCTTCCCCTTGGAGGAAGGTTCTTGAATTCCAGAAGGTACCTCTGAGTGACAATTTCTAACGCCCAGGGATCCGGAACATCTCTTGCCCAGGCCTGAGCAAAGAGAGAGAGTCTGCCCCCTACTAGATCCGGTCCCGGATCGGGGGCTACCCTTTCATGCTGTCTTGGTAGCAGCAGCAGGCTTCTTGGCCTGTTTACCCTTATTCCAGCCTTGCAGGGGTTTCCATGCTGGTTTGGACTGGGAAGCGTTACCCTCTTGCTTAGTGGCTGTAGAGGTAGAAGCAGGTCCGTTCCTGAAATTGCAAAAGGAACGAAAATTAGACTTGTTTTTAGATTTGAAAGGTCTATCTTGTGGAAGGGCATGGCCCTTTCCCCCAGTGATATCTGAAATAATCTCTTTCAACTCTGGCCCGAATAGGGTCTTACCCTTGAAAGGAATATTAAGCAATTTTGTTTTGGACGACACATCAGCCGACCAAGATTTTAGCCAAAGCCCTCTGCGCGCCAAGATTGCAAAAACAGAATTTATGTTTACCTGATAAATTACTTTCTCCAACGGTGTGTCCGGTCCACGGCGTCATCCTTACTTGTGGGATATTCTCTTCCCCAACAGGAAATGGCAAAGAGCCCAGCAAAGCTGGTCACATGATCCCTCCTAGGCTCCGCCTACCCCAGTCATTCGACCGACGTTAAGGAGGAATATTTGCATAGGAGAAACCATATGTTACCGTGGTGACTGTAGTTAAAGAAAATAAATTATCAGACCTGATTAAAAAAACCAGGGCGGGCCGTGGACCGGACACACCGTTGGAGAAAGTAATTTATCAGGTAAACATAAATTCTGTTTTCTCCAACATAGGTGTGTCCGGTCCACGGCGTCATCCTTACTTGTGGGAACCAATACCAAAGCTTTAGGACACGGATGAAGGGAGGGAGCAAATCAGGTCACCTAAATGGAAGGCACCACGGCTTGCAAAACCTTTCTCCCAAAAATAGCCTCAGAAGAAGCAAAAGTATCAAATTTGTAAAATTTAGTAAAAGTGTGCAGTGAAGACCAAGTCGCTGCCTAACATATCTGATCAACAGAAGCCTCGTTCTTGAAGGCCCATGTGGAAGCCACAGCCCTAGTGGAGTGAGCTGTGATTCTTTCAGGAGGCTGCCGTCCGGCAGTCTCATAAGCCAATCGGATAATGCTTTTAATCCAGAAAGAGAGAGAGGTAGAATTTGCTTTTTAACCTCTCCGTTTACCAGAATAAACAACAAACAAAGACGAAGTTTGTCTGAAATCCTTAGTAGCTGCTAAGTAAAATTTGAGAGCACGAACTACATCCAAGTTGTGCAACAAACGTTCCATCTTTGAAACTGGATTAGGACACAAAGAAGGCACAACTATCTCCTGGTTAATGTTTTTGTTAGAAACAACTTTTTGGAAGAAAACCAGGTTTAGTACGCAAAACCACCTTATCTGCATGGAACCCCAGATAAGGAGAAGAACACTGCAGAGCAGATAATTCTGAAACTCTTCTAGCAGAAGAAATCGCAACCAAAAACAAAACTTTCCAAGATAATAACTTAATATCAACGGAATGTAAGGGTTCAAACGGAACCCCCTGAAGAACTGAAAGAACTAGGTTGAGACTCCAAGGAGGAGTCAAAGGTTTGTAAACAGGCTTAATTCTAACCAGAGCCTGAACAAAGGCTAGAACATCTGGCACAGCTGCCAGCTTTTTGTGAAGTAACACAGACAAGGCAGAAATCTGTCCCATCAAGGAACTTGCAGATAATCCTTTTTCCAATCCTTCTCGAAGGAAGGATAGACTCTTAGGAATCTTAACCTTGTCCCAAGGGAATCCTGTAGATTCACACCAACAGATATATTTTTCCCAAAATATGTGGTAAATTTTTCTGAGAACCCTCGCTTTGATAAGATCAAGCGTTCAATCTCCAAGCAGTCAGCTGGAGTGGGTCGAACGGACCTAGAACAAGAAGGTCTCGTCTCAAAGGTAGCTTCCAAGGTGGAGCCGATGACATATTCACCAGATCTGCATACCAAGTCCTGCGTGGCCACGCAGGAGCTATCAAGATCACCGACGCCCTCTCCTTTGATCCTGGCTACCAGCCTGGGGATGAGAGGAAACGGCGGGAACACATAAGCTAGTTTGAAGGTCCAAGGTGCTACTAGTGCATCCACTAGAGCCGCCTTGGGATCCCTGGATCTGGACCCGTAGTAAGGAACTCTGAAGTTCTGACGAGAGGCCATCAGATCCACGTCTGGAATGCCCCACGGTTGAGTGACTTGGGCAAAGATTTCCGGATGGAGTTCCCACTCCCCCGGATGCAATGTCTGACGACTCAGAAAAACCGCTTCCCAACTTTCCACTCCTGGGATGTGGATAGCAGACAGGTGGCAGGAGTGAGACTCCGCCCATAGAATGATTTTGGTCACTTCTTCCATCGCTAGGGAACTCCTTGTTCCCCCCTGATGGTTGATGTACGCAACAGTTGTCATGTCGTCTTGATCGAAACCGTATGAACTTGGCCCTCGCTAGCTGAGGCCAAGCTTTGAGAGCATTGAATATCGCTCTCAGTTCCAGAATATTTATCGGTAGAAGAGATTCTACCCGAGACCAAAGACCCTGAGCTTTCAGGGATCCCCAGACCGCGCCCCAGCCCATCAGACTGGCGTCGGTCGTGACAATGACCCACTCTGGTCTGCGGAAGGTCATCCCTTGTGACAGGTTGTCCAGGGACAGCCACCAACGGAGTGAGTCTCTGGTCTTCTGATTTACTTGTATCTTCGGAGACAAGTCTGAATAGTCCCCATTCCACTGACTGAGCATGAACAGTTGTAATGGTCTTAGATGAATGCGCACAAAAGGAACTATGTCCATTGCCGCTACCATCAAACCTATCACTTCCATGCACTGCGCTATGGAAGGAAGAGGAACGGAATGAAGTATCCGACAAGAGTCTAGAAGTTTTGTTTTTCTGGCTTCTGTCAGAAAAATCCTCATTTCTAAGGAGTCTATTATAGTTCCCAAGAAGGGAACCCTTGTTGACGGAGATAGAGAACTCTTTTCCACGTTCACTTACCATCCGTGAGATCTGAGAAAGGCCAGGACAATGTCCGTGTGAGCCTTTGCTTGAAGAAGGGACGACGCTCGAATCAGAATGTCGTCCAAGTAAGGTACTACAGCAATGCCCCTTGGTCTTAGCACCGCCAGAAGGGACCCTAGTACCTATGAGAAAATCCTAGGAGCAGTGGCTAATCCGAAAGAAAACGCCACGAACTGGAAATGCTTGTCCAGGAATGCAAACCTTAGGAACCGATGATGTTCCTTGTGGATAGGAATATGTAGATACGCATCCTTTAAATCCACCGTGGTCATGAATTGACCGTCCTGGAAGGAAGGAATTGTTCGAATGGTTTCCATCTTGAACGATGGAACCTTGAGAAACTTGTTCAAGATCTTGAGATCTAAGATTGGTCTGAACGTTCCCTCTTTTTTGGGAACTATGAACAGATTGGAGTAGAACCCCATCCCTTGTTCTCCTAATGGAACAGGATGAATCACTCCCGTTTTTAGCAGGTCTTCTACACAATGTAAGAATGCCTGTCTTTTTATGTGGTCCGAAGACAACTGAGACCTGTGGAACCTCCCCCTTGGAGGAAGCCCCTTGAACTCCAGAGAATAATCTTGGGAGACTATTTCTAGCGCCCAAGGATCCAGAACATCTCTTGCCCAAGCCTGAGCGAAGAGAGAGAGTCTGCCCCCCACCAGATCCGGTCCCGGATCGGGGGCCCGCATTTCATGCTGTCTTGGTAGCAGTAGCAGGTTTCCTGGCCTGCTTTCCTTTGTTCCAGCCTTGCATAGGTCTCCAGGCTGGATTGGCTTGAGAAGTATTACCTTCCTGCTTAGAGGACGTAGCCCTTGGGGCTGGTCCGTTTCTGCGAAAGGGACGAAACTTAGGTTTATTTTTGGTCTTGAAAAGACCTATCCTGAGGAAGGGCGTGGCCCTTGCCCCCAGTGATATCAGAGATAATCTCTTTCAAGTCAGGGCCAAACAGTGTTTTCCCCTTGAAAGGAATGTCAAGCAATTTGTTCTTGGAAGACGCATCCGCTGACCAAGATTTTAACCAAAGCGCTCTGCGCCACAATAGCAAACCCAGAATTTTTCGCCGCTAACCTAGCCAATTGCAAGGTGGCGTCTAGGGTGAAAGAATTAGCCAATTTAAGAGCACGAATTCTGTCCATAATCTCCTCATAAGAAGAAGAATTACTAATAATCGCCTTTTCTAGCTCATCAAACCAGAAACACGCGGCTGTAGTGACAGGGACAATGCATGCAATTGGTTGTAGAAGGTAACCTTGCTGAACAAACATCTTTTTTAGCCAACCTTCTAATTTTTTATCCATAGGATCTTGAAAAGCACAACTATCTTCTATGGGTATAGTGGCGCGCTTGTGTAGAGTAGAAACCGCCCCCTCGACCTTGGGGACTGTCTGCCATAAGTCCTTTCTGGGGTCGACTATAGGAAAACAATTTTTTAAATATGGGGGGAGGTACTAAAGGTATACCGGGCCTGTCCCATTCTTTATTAACAATGTACGCCACCCGCTTGGATATAGGAAAAGCTTCGGGGGGCCCCGGAGCCTCTAAGAACTTTTCCATTTTACATAGTGGTTCTGGAATGACCAGATAATCACAATCATCCAAATTGGATAACACCTCCTTTAAGCAGAGCGCGGAGATGTTCCAACTTAAATTTAAAAGTAATCACATCAGGTTCAGCTTGTTGAGAAATTTTTCCTGAATCTGAAATTTCTCCCTCAGACAAAACCTCCCTGGCCCCCTCAGACTGGTGTAGGGGCCCTTCAGAAACCATATCATCAGCGTTCTCATGCTCTACAGAATTTTCTAAAACAGAGCAGTCGCGCTTTCGCTGATAAGTGGGCATATTGGCTAAAATGTTTTTGATAGAATTATCCATTACAGCCGTTAAATGTTGCATAGTAAGGAGTATTGGCGCACTAGATGTACTAGGGGCCTCCTGTATGGGCAAGACTGGTGTAGACGAAGGAGGGGATGATGCAGTACCATGCTTACTCCCCTCACTTGAGGAATCATCTTGGGCATCATTTTTACTAAATTTTTTATGACATAAAATACATATAGTTAAACGAGAAGGAACCTTGGTTTCCCCACAGTCAGAACACAATCTATCTGGTAGTTCAGACATGTTAAACAGGCATAAACTTGATAACAAAGCACAAAAAACGTTTTAAAATAAAACCGTTACTGTCACTTTAAATTTTAAACTAAACACACTTTATTACTGCAATTGCGAAAAAGTATGAAGGAATTGTTCAAAATTCACCAAAATTTCACCACAGTATCTTAAAGCCTTAAAAGTATTGCACACCAAATTTTGAAGCTTTAACCCTTAAAATAACGGAACCGGAGCCGTTTTTATATTTAACCCCTTTACAGTCCCTGGAATCTGCTTTGCTGAGACCCAACCAAGCCCAAAGGGGAATACGATACCAAATGATGCCTTCAGAAAGACTTTTCTATGTATCAGAGCTCCACACACATGCAGCTGCATGCCATGCTGTTCTCAAAAACAAGTGCGCCATACCGGCGCGAAAATGAGGCTCTGACAATGATTAGGGAAAGTCCCTAAAGAATAAGGTGTCTAAAACAGTGCCTGCCGATATAATCTTATCAAAATACCCAGATTAAATGATTCCTCAAGGCTAAATATGTGTTAATAATGAATCGATTTAGCCCAGAAAAAGTCTACAGTCTTAATAAGCCCTTGTGAAGCCCTTATTTACTATCTTAATAAACATGGCTTACCGGATCCCATAGGGAAAATGACAGCTTCCAGCATTACATCGTCTTGTTAGAATGTGTCATACCTCAAGCAGTAAGAGACTGCACACTGTTCCCCCAACTGAAGTTAATTGCTCTCAACAGTCCTGTGTGGAACAGCCATGGATTTTAGTTACGGTGCTAAAATCATTTTCCTCATACAAACAGAAATTTTCATCTCTTTTCTGTTTCTGAGTAAATAGTACATACCAGCACTATTTTAAAATAACAAACTCTTGATTGAATAATAAAAACTACAGTTAAACACTAAAAAACTCTAAGCCATCTCCGTGGAGATGTTGCCTGTACAACGGCAAAGAGAATGACTGGGGTAGGCGGAGCCTAGGAGGGATCATGTGACCAGCTTTGCTGGGCTCTTTGCCATTTCCTGTTGGGGAAGAGAATATCCCACAAGTAAGGATGACGCCGTGGACCGGACACACCTATGTTGGAGAAACCAGAATTTTTCGCCGCTAATTTAGCTAACTGAAAAGCGGCATCTGTAATGAAAGAATTAGCCAACTTCAGGGCGTGAATTCTGTCCATGAACTCATCATAGGAAGTCTCCTTCTGGAGCGAGTTTTCTAGTTCCTCAAACCAAAAAGCCGCTGCAGTGGTTACAGGAATAATGCAAGAAATTGGTTGAAGAAGAAAACCTTGTTGAACAAATATTTTCTTAAGTAAACCTTCTAATTTTTTATCCATAGGATCTTTGAAAGCGCAACTGTCTTCTATTGGTATAGTCGTGCGCTTAGCTAGTGTTGAAACTGCCCCCTCTACCTTAGGGACCGTCTGCCACGCGTCCCTTCTGGGGTCAACAATGGGGAACATTTTCTTAAATATAGGGGGGGGGACAAAAAGGTACACCTGGCCTCTCCCACTCCCTAGTCACGATATCCGCCACCCTTTTAGGTATCGGAAACGCGTCAGTGTGTCCCGGGACCTCTAAGAATTTGTCCATTTTACACAATTTTTCTGGGACCAAGGGGTCACAATCATCAAGTGTAGCCAGGACCTCCTTAAGCAGGGCGCGGAGGTGTTCTAGCTTAAATTTAAATGCTATGGTATCTGGCTCTGCCTGTTGAGAAATTTTTCCTGTGTCAGAAATTTCTCCCTCAGACAGGCCCTCCCTCACCGCCAAGTCAGATTGTTGTGAGGGCACTACAGATAAATTATCCGCTGCGTCTGATTGCTCATTTTCTGTATTTAAAACTGAGCTATCGCGCTTCCTTGGAAATGCTGGCAGTTTGGATAAAAATGCTGCGAGAGAATTATCCATTACTGCTGCTAACTGTTGTAAAGTAATAGGGATCGATGCGCTAGAGGTACTGGGCATCGCTTGCGCGGGCATAACTGGTGTCGAAACAGAAGGAGAAGATAGAGTACTATCCTCACTACCTTCAGCTAAAGATACATCTTGGGCTACATTTTAAGTGTCACTGTATGGTCCTTAAACTGCTTGGACGCTATAGCACACTTCAAACATAAATTCAATGGGGGTACCGCCATGGCTTTTAAACATATAGAACATGGGCTATCTGAAGGCTCAGACATGTTTGACAGACTTAGACAGCACTATAATGCAAGAAAAACTACTTTTGGAAAAAACGTTACTGTGTCTTTAAATAATAAAAGTGCACACTTTATTACCAAAACATCAAATAACCATCAAATAAACATCCGATCTTAATGAAATTTTCACCACATTATCCTAATGCTTTGATCAATTAACCCCTTAATGCCCAAACCGGAGCTAAAAACAGCAGTTAACCGGTTAAACACACTACAGCACAATGCCACAGCCTCTACTGTGGCTTTTACCTTCCTTAGGGATTATTTGAAGAAGAAATAAGCCTCTCTGAAGTCCCCTCTGAGGTCTCTGGACTCCACACTTGAAGCTGCATGAACTGTCTAGCCAAAAACAACTGCGCAATTGAGGCGCGAAAATGAGGCCCCCTAGTGCCAGGCGAATAAAGAACCCCATAAGCGTTTTATAAGTCTCAAAAAACACCATATCCATTCTTAAATCATGCTAACAAGCAATCGATTAAGTCCAAAATAGTGTCAACCAGAAATTAAGCCCTTAATTTAAGCCATCATTTTATACAGAGTCTGAGAAAAATGGCTTACCTATCCCAGAGGGGATTTCTGACAGTCTTCTAGCATTACTGGGTCTTGTTAGAAAAATGACTGATCATACCTTAAGCAGTTAAGCCTGCAAACTGTTCCCCCCAACTGAAGTTCTCCGGTATTCAACAGTCCTGCGTGGGAACAGCAATGGATTTTAGTTACTGGTGCTAAAATCCTATTCCTCTCAGCAGAAATCTTCATCTCTTTCTGCTTCAGAGTAAATAGTACAAGCCGGCACTATTTTAAAATAACAAACTTTTGATAGAAGAAATAAAAACTACAAATCTAACACCACAAACTCATTACCCTCCCGTGGAGATGCTACTTGTTAGAGCGGCAAAGAGAATGACTGGGGGGGCGGAGCCTGAGGGGAGCTATATGGACAGCTCTGCTGTGTGCTCTCTTTGCCACTTCCTGTAGGGATTGAGAATATCCCACAAGTAAGGATGAAGCCGTGGACCGGACACACCAATGTAAGAGAAAGTTTAGGAATGTGTGAAGTTTATGAGAGCAAAAGTGAGGTGAGGGTAAATGAGATGGACCAATGAACGTAGCAAGTGGTAAAGGGGGAACGAGTAAATCAAAGAAGAAGTTTGTTAAAGAGACAAGAGGTAGCAAAAAGGAACTGTGACAACCAAGGTTAACCAACCCTGCGCCAGTCACTTTTTTGGCACAAAAAGGGTTATCAGACCCTCTCTACTGTCACTACTCAGTCACAGTCTAACCCCTTCAGGCAAGCCTGTGACTTAGTTCAGTGTGTGCAAGGGTTAACACTCTATCTAGTCTGCACTAGACTAAGAAAAAAAATGCTCAAAACTCCCACTTAATTCCACCCACACTAAACTAAAAATGATAGCTTGCCACCACTTATGATTTATTAAAGGAGAATCCTAAGAAAAAAAAAACAGAATTACACATTAAATCTCTGAATACAATTCAGCAGTAAAATAACCTACTACAGTCTCACTACTACCAGTCTCTTTCAGTAACGTGGTTCAAATATTAGACAAAGGCCAAAGCTTAATAAATGAATTATTTATTATGCCAAAAATATTATGCACAATGCATTATTAATAAAAAGTTGTTACACACAAGCCAACAGTTTTAAAATAAAAGGGAGAAATGACACATTTTATACTTTACTAGTCTTAATATCTGTGCCAGGGAGATGGCATGAAGCAATGGGTCCTTAGTCCGTTAGTAACAGCTTCCTTTGTAAGAATGACAATTTCAGTGTTAAAACACAAGACCCTTATACATTTTTTCAATAGATCAGGTTGCCTGACCTCACCCCCTTTGCAGGGGCTGGCTGGGAAACCCCCTTTTTTACGACAGTCAATAAACTTTAAGTACCTTTGGCTGAAATCAGAGAACACGTTATAATGTTTGCTAGATACATCCATTTTCATATAGACAGAAAGGCAATCTCTTATTTACTTTGTGAGAATCAGTTTGATAGCAAATATGACATGGTTGCCATATTTCCCTTCATCTAATGTCACAACATATTTTAAACGCATATCTACATGGTACCCATGTCCCTTTATTGACCTTATCAGTTTCTGGGAAGCAGCACTGCTCTGTGTCTCTAAAACTGACACTTTTACTGGCTGAATGCGCCAATGCCTATATGATAACATTTAGTCAAGTGGGACTTAGAAACGATTTATTAGAGGTTCTGACACATCAAATAGAAATCATGTGCTTACCTAACACAGCACACAGTTCTTCTTAAAAAAAACAAACAACTGTTTTTAACTCACAAGCTAAAGAGACTGAACCCCTTGGCAGCTAAATCATGAGGTATTCGTGACAGGAAAATTTTTACATAAAAGCGCAAACAGTAAAACACATAAAACACAGTATTACAACAGCACTTGTCCTTTGTTCACTCCTTGTTCAATTCTTGTATAATTTGTTTGCCTAATTCTTTTATTTTTCAAAGCTTTATTAACTTTATTAAGTTAAATCACATAGCATCAGTAATGCTGGTATTCTAGGATTTCGCAGATTCCAATAAAGTGAATTATTATCATAAAAAAAGGAAAAATATTCAGGTGGACAGCACCCCTCAAAACATTAACATCACACTCATAAGATCTGTAATGTCCATGTTTAGTAATAGCTGTTGACATACAAATATAAAAAAGGAAGAAGAAAAAAAGATCTAAACAAAAATTTGCTTATTTTGCGTATAGAAAAATAGGAATTGGCCTATCAATATACAATGGGCCATAATATAAATCATAAAAAGATCAATCGAATATACCCAGGAACCTCTGACTTAAATTTGAAGTGCTGGAATATCAACAATATAACAATACATAAAATGTGCCATACTTTGCCTATTGCTCCATTTGAATTGTTGGTTTTGGAGAAATAACTAACCAGGGAAGCTGTGTTAGGAGAGAGCAAACAGTTTTGAATTGGTCTCTCCCAACAGACGTAAATTAAAAGGGCGAGTCTCAATTTGCAGGGTCACTAAGAACATAAAAAACAAGGTTTAATAAAAGGTAAATTCTAGATGTAAATCACTGGTCAGTAATACTAGATGTAAATCACTGGTCAGTAATACTAGATGTAAATCACTAGTAAGTAATACTAGATGTAAATCACTGGTCAGTAATACTAGATGTAAATCACTAGTCAGTAATACTAGATGTAAATCACTGGTCAGTAATACTAGATGTAAATCACTAGTCAGTAATACTAGATGTAAATCACTAGTCAGTAATGCTAGATATAAATCACTAGTCAGTAATGCTAGATGTAAATCACTAGTCAGTAATACTAGATGTAAATCACTAGTCAGTAATACTGGATGTAAATCACTAGTCAGTAATGCTAGATATAAATCACTGGTCAGTAATGCTATATGTAAATCACTAATCAGTAATGCTAGATGTAAATCACTAGTCAGTAATACTAGATGTAAATCACTGGTCTGTAATACTAGATGTAAATCACTAGTCAGTAATACTAGATGTAAATCACTAGTCAGTAATACTAGATGTAAATCACTGGTCAGTAATACTAGATGTAAATCACTAGTCAGTAATACTAGATGTAAATCACTGGTCAGTAATACTAGATGTAAATCACTAGCCAGTAATACTAGATGTAAATCACTAGTCAGTAATGCTAGATGTAAATCACTAGTCAGTAATACTAGATGTAAATCACTGGTCAGTAATACTAGATGTAAATCACTAGTCAGTAATGCTAGATGTAAACCACTAGTCAGTAATGCTAGATGTAAACCACTAGTCAGTAATGCTAGATGTAAACCACTAGTCAGTAATGATAGATGTAAATCCCTAGTCAGTAATGCTAGATATAAATCACTAGTCAGTAATGCTAGATGTAAACCACTAGTCAGTAATACTAGATGTAAACCACTAGTCAGTAATACTAGATGTAAACCACTAGTCAGTAATACTAGATGAAAATCACTTGTCAGTAATACTAGATGAAAATCACTAGTCAGTAATACTAGATGTAAATCACTAGCCAGTAATACTAGATGTAAATCACTAGTCAGTAATGCTAGATGTAAATCACTGGTCAGTAATACTAGATGAAAATCACTAGTCAGTAATACTAGATGAAAATCACTAGTCAGTAATACTAGATGTAAATCACTAGTCAGTAATGCTAGATGTAAATCACTAGTCAGTAATGCTAGATGTAAATCACTAGTCAGTAATACTAGATGTAAATCACTGGTCAGTAATACTAGATGTAAATCACTAGCCAGTAATACTAGATGTAAATCACTAGTCAGTAATCCTAGATGAAAATCACTAGTCAGTAATCCTAGATGAAAATCACTAGTCAGTAATACTAGATGTAAATCACTAGTCCCTAATGCTAGATGTAAATCACTGGTCTGTAATGCTAGATGTAAATCACTAGTCAGTAATGCTAGATGTAAACCACTAGTCAGTAATGCTAGATGTAAATCACTGGTCAGTAATGCTAGATGTAAATCACTAGTCAGTAATACTAGATGTAAATCACTAGTCAGTAATACTAGATGTAAACCACTAGTCAGTAATGCTAGATGTAAATCACAAGTCAGTAATACTAGATGTAAATCACTAGTCAGTAATGCTAGATTTAAATCACTAGTCAGCAATACTAGATGTAAACCACTAGTCAGAAATGCTAGATGTAAACCACTAGTCAGTAATGCTAGATGTAAATCACTAGTCAGTAATACTAGATGTAAACCACTAGTCAGTAATGCTAGATGTAAACCACTAGTCAGTAATGCTAGATATAAATCACTAGTCAGTAATGCTAGATATAAATCACTAGTCAGTAATGCTAGATGTAAATCACTAGTCAGTAATGCTAGATGTAAATCACTAGTCAGTAATACTAGATGTAAATCACTAGTCAGTAATGCTAGATGTAAATCACTAGTCAGTAATGCTAGATGTAAATCACTAGTCAGTAATACTAGATGTAAATCACTAGTCAGTAATACTAGATGTAAATCACTAGTCAGTAATGCTAGATGTAAATCACTAGTCAGTAATACTAGATGTAAATCACTAGTCAGTAATGCTAGATGTAAATCACTAGTCAGTAATGCTAGATGTAAATCACTAGTCAGTAAATTCTTAATGTAAATAGTTTCATTTAAAGGAACACTCAATGTAGTAGAAGTTCTAAATTAACAAGTGAATAATAAAATGACAATGCAATAGCACCTACTCTGAATTTCAAATAAGCAGTAGATTTTTTTCTGACAAATTTGTTTGTTCCTCCCATTTTCCAGCCAGGTATCATGTGACAGACATCAGCCAATCACAGACTAGTATACCTATACCGTGTGAGCTTGTGCACATGCTCAGAAGGATCTTGTACCCCAGAAAGTGTCTTTAAACTGCTGCTTTATCTGAGTCATAAAAGTTTATTTTGACTTGAGTGTCCCTTTAAGTAAAACAATAACATTTCATGTGTAATGCTTGTCCCTCCCTCCTCACACTTATTATTATTTGTAGAGCGCCAACAGATTCCGCAGCGCAAGGTCCTTGTGCAGATCTATTTCACTCATTCAGCTTCTTGAAACTTAGTAAAACTTCATTCATAGCAATGGTATGGAAGAGACAGTAAAGTCAAATTAAACTTTCAGGATTGGAACCAGTGTACTCCTATTATCTAATTTGCTTTATTCACTTGTTAAAAAGCATACCTAAGTACTCTAAGGAGCAGCCTTGTGCTACTGGGAGCTAGCTGCACATAAAAAATACACCCTCTTTGAATTCTATAGTTTTACATATCAGGACATAATACAAATCATCTGGTCCATAGCAGGTCTTAAAATGAGGTAAATACAACCTCAGATGAACACAACACATTTTAAGGTTTACCAAAAATAAAGTCAAAATGGAGAAGCCAAGCGTGAAAAAAGAAGTACACCTCATGATTTAATAGCTTGTAGAAGCATCTTCAGGAGCCATAACTTGAAGTTATTGTTTTCTGTATAACTTTATCAGTCTCACGTTGTAGGAGCACCTTTAGGAGCCATAACGTGAAGTTATTGTTTTCTGTATCACTTTATCAGTCTCTCACATTGCAGAAGCACCTTTAGGAGCCATAGGGGGGTAGTTATCAACGTGTCAACTTTCCTTCCTTCGCCGGCCCAATACGCCAGCCTAAGCTCGCCTACCATCGCCGCCGTGGACCTGAAAAAATTCACCTAAGTTATCAATAAATCTGTCAAAAAGCTGCGCACCAAGTACGGGGCGATGAGCAGCGGACTGTGAGAGTTATCACTCATCCGATCTCTCTGCTCTTCGGCTTTTTTACAGCTTTATTGCTAGCCTGTCACTAAGCACCCACACTAAACTACACTGTTCTACCCCCTATACCGGCGCCACCGGAGCCCCCCGCAACTCAAAGTTACTAACCCCTAAACCGCCGCTCCTAGACCCTGCCGCAACTCTTATAAATGTATTAACCCCTAAACCGCCGCTCCTAGACCCCGCCGCAACTCTTATAAATGTATTAACCCCTAAACCGCCGCTCCCGGACACCGCCGCAACCTACATTATACCTAGTAACCCCTATCCTGCCCCCCCTATACCGCCGCCCTCTATAATAAAGTTATTAACCCCTATCCTGCTGATCCCGCACCTCGCCGCAACTAAATAGTTTAACCCCTAAACCGCCGCTCCTAGACCCCGCCGCAACTCTTATAAATGTATTAACCCCTAAACCGCCGCTCCCGGACACCGCCGCAACCTACATTATACCTAGTAACCCCTATCCTGCCCCCCCTATACCGCCGCCCTCTATAATAAAGTTATTAACCCCTATCCTGCTGATCCCGCACCTCGCCGCAACTAAATAGTTTAACCCCTAAACCGCCGCTCCCGGACCCTGCCGCAACCTATATTAAATTTATTAACCCCTAATCTGCCCCCCCTACACCGTCGCCACCTATAATAAATTTATTAACCCCTATCCTGCCCCCCCTACACCGCCGCCACTGTAATAAATTTATTAACCCCTAAACCTAAGTCTAACACTAACCCTAACACCCCCCCTAACTTAAATATTAATTAAATAAATCTAAATAATATTTCTATTATTAACTAAATTAATCCTATTTAATCCTATTTAAAACTAAATACTTACCTTTAAAATAAACCCTAAGATAGCTACAATGCAATTAATAATTAGCTTGTAGCTATTTTAGGATTTATTTTTATTTTACAGGTAACTTTGTATTTATTTTAGCTAGTTAGAATAGTTATTAAATAGTTATTAACTATTTAATAACTACCTAGCTAAAAGAAATACAAAATTACCTGTAAAATAAATCCTAACCTAAGTTACAATTAAACCTAACACTACACTATCATTAAATAAATTAAATACAAATAACTACAATTAAATACAATTACATAAACTAACTAAAGTACAAAAAATAAAAAAGCTAAGTTACAAAAAATAAAAAATAGGTTACAAACATTTAAAAAATATTACAAAAATTTTAAGCTAATGACACCTAATCTAAGTCCCCTAATAAAATAACAAAGCCCCCCAAAATAAAAAAATTCCCTACCCTATTCTACATTAAAAAAGTTCAAAGCTCTTTTACCTTACCAGCCCTTAAAAGGGCCTTTTGTGGGGCATGCCCCAAAAAATTCAGCTCTTTTGCCTGTAAAAGAAAAATACAACCCCCCCAACATTAAAACCCACCACCCACATACCCCTAATCTAACCCAAACACCCCTTAAAAAAAACTAACACTAATCCCCTGAAGATCTCCTACCTTTAGTCGTCTTCACTCAGCTGAGCCACCGATGGAACTGAAGAGGAGATCCGGAGTGGCAGAAGTGATCCTCCAGGCGGCGCTGAATTAGTCTTCCATCCGGGCGATGTCATCTTCCAAGCGGCGCTGAAGAAGTCTTCTATCCGGGCGATGTCATCTTCCAAGCGGGGTCTTCAATCTTCATCCCGCCGACGCGGAACATCCTTCTTTGCCGACGGACTACCGACGAATGAAGGCTCCTTTAAGGGACGTCATCCAAGATGGCGTCCCTTCAATTCCGATTGGCTGATAGGATTCTATCAGCCAATCGGAATTAAGGTAGGAAAAATCTGGCTGATTGAATCAGCCAATCAGATTGAAGTTCAATCCGATTGGCTGATCCAATCAGCCAATCAGATTGAGCTCGCATTCTATTGACTGATCCGATCAGCCAATAGAATGCGAGCTCAATCTGATTGGCTGATTCAATCAGC
Organism: Bombina bombina; assembly: GCF_027579735.1. Lineage (NCBI taxonomy): Eukaryota > Metazoa > Chordata > Amphibia > Anura > Bombinatoridae > Bombina > Bombina bombina. The sequence goes on along the minus strand of NC_069502.1, from coordinate 22,511,691 downwards.
CAATCAGATTTTTCCTACCTTAATTCCGATTGGCTGATAGAATCCTATCAGCCAATCGGAATTGAAGGGACGCCATCTTGGATGACGTCCCTTAAAGGAGCCTTCATTCGTCGGTAGTCCGTTGGCAAAGAAGGATGTTCCGCGTCTGCGGGATGAAGATTGAAGACCCCGCTTGGAAGATGACATCGCCCGGATAGAAGACTTCTTCAGCGCCGCTTGGAAGATGACATCGCCCGGATGGAAGACTTCTTCAGCTCCGCCTGGAGGATCACTTCATCGGATGTAGATCACTTCTGCCGCTCCGGATCTCCTCTTCAGTTCCATCGGTGGCTCGGCTGAGTGAAGACGACTAAAGGTAGGATGATCTTCAGGGGATTAGTGTTTTTTTAAGGGGGGTTTGGGTTAGATTATGGGTATGTGGGTGGTGGGTTTTAATGTTGGGGGGGTTGTATTTTTCTTTTACAGGCAAAAGAGCAGTTTTCTTTGGGGCATGCCCCACAAAAGGCCCTTTTAAGGGCTGGTAAGGTAAAAGAGCTTTGAACTTTTTTAATGTAGAATAGGGTAGGGAATTTTTTTATTTTGGGGGGCTTTGTTATTTTATTAGGGGGCTTAGATTAGGTGTAATTATCTTAAAATTGTTGTAATATTTTTTAAATGTTTGTAACCTATTTTTTTATTTTTTGTAACTTAGCTTTTTTATTTTTTGTACTTTAGTTTATGTAATTGTATTTAATTGTAGTTATTTGTATTTAATTTATTTAATGATAGTGTAGTGTTAGGTTTAATTGTAACTTAGGTTAGGATTTATTTTACAGGTAATTTTGTATTTCTTTTAGCTAGGTAGTTATTAAATAGTTAATAACTATTCTAACTAGCTAAAATAAATACAAAGTTACCTGTAAAATAAAAAAAAATCCTAAAATAGCTACAATGTAATTATTAATTACATTGTAGCTATCTTAGGGTTTATTTTACAGGTAAGTATTTAGTTTTAAATAGGATTAATTTAGTTAATAAGAGAAAACATAATTTATGCTTACCTGATAAATTCCTTTCTCCTGTAGTGTGGTCAGTCCACGGGTCATCATTACTTGTGGGATATTTGCTCCTCCCCAACAGGAAGTGCAAGAGGATCACCCAGCAGAGCTGCTATATAGCTCCTCCCCTCTATGTCACACCCAGTCATTCGACCGAGAACCAACGAGAAAGGAGAAGCTAAAGGGTGCAGTGGTGACTGGAGTATAATTTAAAAATTTAGACCTGCCATAAAAAACAGGGCGGGCCGTGGACTGACCACACTACAGGAGAAAGGAATTTATCAGGTAAGCATAAATTATGTTTTCTCCTGTTAAGTGTGGTCAGTCCACGGGTCATCATTACTTGTGGGATACCAATACCAAAGCTAAAGTACACGGATGACGGGAGGGACAGGCAGGATCTTTATACGGAAGGAACCACTGCCTGAAGAACCTTTCTCCCAAAAACAGCCTCCGAAGAAGCAAAAGTGTCAAATTTTTAAAATTTGGAAAAAGTATGAAGAGAAGACCAAGTTGCAGCCTTGAAAATCTGTTCAACAGAGGCCTCATTCTTAAAGGCCCAAGTGGAAGCCACAGCTCTAGTAGAATGAGCTGTAATTCTTTCAGGAGGCTGCTGTCCAGCAGTCTCATAAGCTAAACATATTATGCTACGAAGCCAAAAAGAGAGAGAGGTAGCAGAAGCTTTTTGACCTCTCCTCTGACCAGAATAAACGACAAACAGGGAAGACGTTTGTCGAAAATCTTTAGTTGCCTGTAAATAAAATTTCAGGGCACAAACTACATCCAGATTGTGTAGAAGTCGTTCCTTCTTCGAAGAAGGATTAGGCCACAAAGATGGAACAACAATCTCTTGATTGATATTCCTGTTAGTGACCACCTTAGGTAAGAACCCAGGTTTAGTACGCAGAACTACCTTGTCTGAATGAAAAATCAGATAAGGAGAATCACAATGTAAGGCCGATAACTCAGAGACTCTTCGAGCCGAGGAAATAGCCATTAAAAACAGAACTTTCCAAGATAACAATTTTATATCAATGGAATGAAGGGGTTCAAACGGAACACCCTGTAAAACGTTAAGAACTAAGTTTAAACTCCATGGCGGAGCAACAGTTTTAAACACAGGCTTAATCCTGGCCAAAGCCTGACAAAAAGCCTGAACGTCTGGAACTTCTGACAGACGTTTGTGTAAAAGAATGGACAGAGCTGAGATCTGTCCCTTTAAGGAACTAGCGGATAAACCCTTTTCTAAACCTTCTTGTAGAAAAGACAATATCCTAGGAATCCTAACCTTACTCCAAGAGTAACCTTTGGATTCGCACCAATATAAGTATTTACGCCATATTTTATGGTAAATCTTTCTGGTAACAGGCTTCCTAGCCTGTATTAAGGTATCAATTACTGACTCAGAAAATCCACGTTTTGATAAAATCAAGCGTTCAATTTCCAGGCAGTCAGCTTCAGAGAAATTAGATTTTGATGTTTGAAGGGACCCTGGATAAGAAGGTCCTGTCTCAGAGGCAGAGACCAAGGTGGACAGGATGACATGTCCACTAGATCTGCATACCAGGTCCTGCGTGGCAACACAGGCGCTATTAGAATCACCGATGCTCTCTCCTGTTTGATCCTGGCAATCAATCGAGGAAGCATCGGGAAGGGTGGAAACACATAAGCCCTCCCGAAGGTCCAAGGTGCTGTCAAAGCATCTACCAGGACCGCTCCCGGATCCCTGGATCTGGACCCGTAACAAGGAAGCTTGGCGTTCTGTTGAGACGCCATAAGATCTATTTCTGGTTTGCCCCAACGTCAAAGTATTTGGGCAAAGACCTCCGGATGAAGTTCCCACTCCCCCGGATGAAAAGTCTGACGACTTAGGAAATCCGCCTCCCAGTTCTCCACTCCCGGGATGTGGATTGCTGATAGGTGGCAAGAGTGAGACTCTGCCCAGCGAATTATCTTTGATACTTTCATCATCGCTAGGGAGCTTCTTGTCCCTCCTTGATGGTTGAAGTAAGCTACAGTCGTGATGTTGTCCGACTGAAACCTGAAGAACCCCCGAGTTGTTAACTGGGGCCAAGCCAGAAGGGCATTGAGAACTGCTCTCAATTCCAGAATGTTTATTGGCAGGAGACTCCTCCTGAGTCCATGATCCCTGAGCCTTCAGAGAATTCCAGACAGCGCCCCAACCTAGTAGGCTGGCGTCTGTTGTTACAATTGTCCAATCTGGCCTGCTGAATGGCATCCCCCTGGACAGATGTGGCCGAGAAAGCCACCATAAAAGAGAATTTCTGGTCTCTTGATCCAGATTCAGAGTAGGGGACAAATCTGAGTAATACCCATTCCACTGACTTAGCATGCACAATTGCAGCGGTCTGAGATGTAGGCGTGCAAAGGGTACTATGTCCATTGCCGCTACCATTAAGCCGATCACCTCCATGCATTGAGCCACTGACGGGTGTTGAATGGAATGAAGGACACGGCAAGCATTTTGAAGCTTTATTAACCTGTCTTCTGTCAGGTAGATCTTCATTTCTACAGAATCTATAAGAGTCCCCAAGAAGGGAACTCTTGTGAGTGGAAAGAGAGAACTCTTCTTTTCGTTCACCTTCCACCCATGCGACCTTAGAAATGCCAGTACTAACTCTGTATGAGACTTGGCAGTTTGAAAGCTTGAAGCTTGTATCAGAATGTCGTCTAGGTACGGAGCTACCGAAATTCCTCGCGGTCTTAGTACCGCCAGAAGAGCACCCAGAACCTTTGTGAAGATTCTTGGAGCCGTAGCCAATCCGAATGGAAGAGCTACAAACTGGTAATGCCTGTCTAGGAAGGCAAACCTTAGATACCGGTAATGATCTCTGTGAATCGGTATGTGAAGGTAAGCATCCTTTAAATCCACTGTGGTCATGTACTGACCCTTTTGGATCATGGGTAGGATTGTCCGAATAGTTTCCATTTTGAACGATGGAACTCTTAGGAATTTGTTTAGGATCTTTAAATCCAAGATTGGTCTGAAGGTTCCTTCTTTCTTGGGAACCACAAACAGATTTGAGTAAAACCCCTGTCCGTGTTCCGACCGCGGAACCGGATGGATCACTCCCATTAGTAAAAGATCTTGTACACAGCGTAGAAACGCCTCTTTCTTTATTTGGTTTGTCGACAACCTTGACAGATGAAATCTCCCTTTTGGGGGAGAGGATTTGAAGTCCAGAAGATATCCCTGAGATATGATCTCTAACGCCCAGGGATCCTGGACATCTCTTGCCCAAGCCTGGGCGAAGAGAGAAAGTCTGCCCCCCACTAGATCCGTTCCCGGATCGGGGGCCCTCAATTCATGCTGTCTTAGGGGCAGCAGCAGGTTTTCTGGCCTGCTTGCCCTTGTTCCAGGACTGGTTAGGTCTCCAGCCTTGTCTGTAGCGAGCAACAGCTCCTTCCTGTTTTGGTGCAGAGGAAGTTGATGCTGCTCCTGCCTTGAAATTACGAAAGGAACGAAAATTAGACTGTCTAGCCCTAGGTTTGGCTCTGTCTTGAGGCAGGGCATGGCCTTTACCTCCTGTAATGTCAGCGATAATTTCTTTCAAACCGGGCCCGAATAAGGTCTGCCCTTTGAAAGGTATGTTAAGTAACTTAGATTTAGAAGTAACGTCAGCTGACCAGGATTTTAGCCACAGTGCTCTGCGTGCCAGAATGGCGAATCCGGAATTCTTAGCCGTAAGTTTAGTTAAATGTACTACGGCATCTGAAACAAATGAATTAGCTAGCTTAAGTGTTTTAAGCTTGTTTGAAATCTCATCTATAGTTATTGAGTCAAGAGTCTCTTCCAGGGACTCGGACCAAAAAGCGGCCGCGGCCGTGACAGACGCAATACATGCAAGGGGTTGCAATATAAAACCTTGTTGAACAAACATTTTCTTAAGGTAACCCTCTAATTTTTTATCCATTGGATCTGAAAAGGCACAGCTATCCTCCACCGGGATAGTGGTACGCTTAGCCAGAGTAGAAACCGCTCCCTCCACCTTAGGGACCGTCTGCCATAAGTCCCGTGTGGTGGCGTCTATTGGAAACATTTTTCTAAATACAGGAGGGGGGGAAAAGGGTACACCGGGCCTATCCCACTCCTTAGTAATTATCTCTGTAAGCCTCTTAGGTATAGGAAATACGTCAGTACTCGCCGGTACCGCATAGTATCTATCCAGCCTACATAATTTCTCTGGGATTGCAACGGTGTTACAATCATTCAGAGCCGCTAATACCTCCCCTAGCAGTACGCAGAGGTTTTCAAGCTTAAACTTAAAATTAGAAATGTCTGAATCCACTCTATTGGGATCAGAACCGTCACCTGCAGATTGAAGCTCTCCGTCCTCATGTTCTGCATACTGTGACGCAGTATCTGACGTGGCCCTATTATTATCAGCGCACTCTGTTCTCACCCCAGAGTGATCACGCTTCCCTCTAAGTTCTGGTAATTTAGACAAAACTTCAGTCATAACATTAGCCATGTCCTACTTTCCGGTAAAAACACAATTTTAGCAAAGGATTGCCCCCATTAGCAATGGATAACTAACCCTTAAATAGCAGAAAAAATGTACAGAATATAACGTTTTTTATCACAGTCAAAGCACAATCTCACAGGTCTGCTGTGAGTGATTACCTCCCTCAAAATAATTTTTGAAGACCCTTGAGCTCTGTAGAGACGAACCGGATCATGCAGGGAAGAAAACAGACTTGTGACTGAATTTCTGATGCGTAGCAAAAGCGCCAAATTAAGCCCCTCCCCCTCACACACAACAGTGAGGGAGATCAGTAAACTGTTTTAAATTAAATAAAATGACCGCCAAGTGGAAAAAAAAACAGTGCCCAAAACAATTTTTCACCCAGTACCTCAGAAAATTAAACGATTTAACATGCCAGCAAAACGTTTAACATCAAATAAATGAATTGTCATAGAAAGCCTGCTGCTAGTCGTTCTCGCTGCAAGATAGGCTAAAGTTTTATGCATACAGTATTATCCCAGTGAAGTGCCATTCCCCAGAATACTGAAGTGTAAATATACATACATGACAGCCTGATACCAGTTGCTACTACTGCATTTAAGGCTGAACTTACATTATATAGGTATTGGCAGTATTTTCTCAGTCAATTCCATTCCTCAGAAAATAATATGCTGCTACATACCTCTTTGCAGGTGAACCTGCCCGCTGTCCCCTGATCTGAAGTTTACCTCACTCCTCAGATGGCCGAGAACAGCAAAATGATCTTAACTACTCCGGCTAAAATCATACAAAAACTCAGGTAGATTCTTCTTCAAATTCTCCCTGAGAAGGAACAACACACTCCGGTGCTGTTTTGAAATAACAAACTTTTGATTGAAGTTATAAAAACTAAGTATAATCACCACAGTCCTCTCACACATCCTATCTATTAGTTGGGTGCAAGAGAATGACTGGGTGTGACGTAGAGGGGAGGAGCTATATAGCAGCTTTGCTGGGTGATCCTCTTGCACTTCCTGTTGGGGAGGAGCAAATATCCCACAAGTAATGATGACCCGTGGACTGACCACACTTAACAGGAGAAATATTATTTAGATTTATTTAATTAATATTTAAGTTAGGGGGGTGTTAGGGTTAGTGTTAGACTTAGGTTTAGGGGTTAATAAATGTATTACATTGGCGGCGGTGTAGTGGGGGGCAGGATAGGGGTTAATAAATGTATTATAGGTGGCGACGGTGTAAGGGGGACAGATTAGGGGTTAATAAATTTAATATAGGTTGCGGCAGGGTCCGGGAGCGGCGGTTTAGGGGTTAAACTATTTATTTAGTTGCGGCGAGGTGCGGGATCAGCAGGATAGGGGTTAATAACTTTATTATAGAGGGCGGCGGTATGGGGGGGCAGGATAGGGGTTACTAGGTATAATGTAGATTGCAGCGGTGTCCGGGAGCGGCGGTTTAGGGGTTAATACATTTATTATAGTTGCGGCGGGGTCAGGGAGCGGCGGTTTAGGGGTTAATATGTATAGAGTAGCTTGCGGTGGGCTCCGGGAGCGGAGGTTTAGGGGGTAATAACTTTATTTAGTTGCGGCGGTGTAGGGGGGGCAGATTAGGGGTGTTTAGACTCGGGGTAAATGTTAGGGTGTTAGGTGTAGACAGCTCCCATAGGAATCAATGGGATGTCTGGCAGCAGCGAACTTGTACTTTCGCTATGGTCAGACTCCCATTGAATCCTATGGGATCAGCCGCCGCCAGGGCGGCGGATTGAAAACTAGGTACGCTGGGCCGGAAATGTGCCGAACGTACCTGCTAGTTTTTTATAACTAGCAAAAGTAGTCAGATTGTGCCGCACTTGTGTGCGGAACATCTGGAGTGACGTAAGAATCCGGCGGATCGAAGCTTACGTCCCAAAATTCTACTTTTGCCGGTGTCTAGCCTTTGATAACTAAGGCGAATCAGCCTCGCCACAAATACGCTGCGGAATTCCAGCGTATTTGAGGTTGACGGCTTGATAACTACCCCCCATAAAGTGAAGTCATTCTTTTCTGTAAGACTTTATCAGTCACTCACATTGTAGAAGCATGTATATACACACACACACACATACAGTTGTGCTCATAAGTTTACATACCCTGGCAGAATTTATGATTTCTTGGCCATTTTTGAGAGAATATGAAGGATAACACAAAAATTTTCTTTCACTCATGGTTAGTGTTTGGCTGAAGCCATTTATTATCAATCAACTGTGTTTACTCTTTTTAAATCATAATGACAACAGAAACTACCCGAATGACCCTGATCAAAAGTTTACATACCCTGGTGATTTCAGCCTGATAACATGCACACAAGTTGACACAAAGGGGTTTGAATGGCTATTAAAGGTAACCATCCTCACCTGTTATCTGTTTGCTTGTAATTAGTGTGTGTGTATAAAATGTCAATGAGTTTCTGGACTCCTGACAGACCCCTGCATCTTTCATCCAGTGCTGCACTGACAATTCTGGATTCTGAGTCATGAGGAAAGCAAAAGAATTGTCAAAGGATCTGCGGGAAAAGGTGTTTGAACTGTATAAAACAGGAAAGGGATATAAAAAGATATCCAAGGAATTCAGGTGAAATACAGGACTCTCTGAAAACATGTGGTGTGGCTGTTTCAAGATGCACAATAAGGAGGGACTTGAAGAAAGATGGTCTGCATGGTCGAGACGCCAGAAGAAGGACATTACTACGCAAATGCCACAAAGTAACCCACTTACAATATGCCAAACAGCACAGAGACAAGCCTCAAACCTTCTGGCACAAAGTCATTTGGAGTGATGAGACCAATATTGAGCTTTTTGTCCACAACCATAAACGCTACATTTGGAGAGGAGTCAACAAGGCCTATGATTAAAGGTACACCATTTCTACTGTGAAACACGGAGGTGGATCGCTGATGTTTTGGGGATGTGTGAGCTACAAAGGAACATCAGAATTGATGGCAAGATGAATGCAGTATGTTATCAAACAGAACCCCTGATTTTCCACTTCTTTAATAGAGTTTGAACACTGCTGATTTGCATTCTCAATTCCTTGGATATCTTTTTATATCCCTTTCCTGTTTTATACAGTTCAACTACCATTTCCAGCAGATCCTTTGACAATTCTTTTGCTTTCCCCATGACTCAGAATCCAGAAACGTCAGTGCAGCACTGGATGAAAGATGCAGGGGTCTGTCAGGAGTCCAGAAACTCATTGACCTTTTATACATACGCACTAATTACAAGCAAACAGATCACAGGTGAGGATGGTTACCTTTAATAGCCATTCAAACCCCTTTGTGTCAACTTGTGTGCATGTTATCAGGCTGAAATCACCAGGGTATGTAAACTTTTGATCAAGGTCATTCGGGTAGTTTCTGTTGTCATTATGATTTAAAAAGAGTAAACACAGTTGATTGATAATAAATGGCTTCAGACAAACACTAACCATGAGTGAAAGAAAAGTTTTTGTGTTATTCGTATTCTCTAAAAAATGGCCAAGACATCATAAATTCTGCCAGGGTAGGTAAAAACTTATGAGCACAACTATATAAATATATGTGTGTATGTATTTATCTATCTCTATGTTAAAGCCCTTTGCAGCCTATTTTTTTTCTAACACCTGAGACCTTATAACTTTTTTGAATAATTTTTATTAGATGGTGTTATTATGAGTGTATTATATTTTTTAATGTGTTTTGTGCAACTTTTTTGTTTTGCAAAACAGTTAACCAGAGCTCTGAGGATGTGTAATCATTAAAGCGTTAATCGCATTTGTGTATAAGCAAACAACCATGATAAACCCCTTCTCTCTTGTGCGTAACTGTTAATGAGCCACTCGTAATCTGACCCAATATGTGATATCTTCAAGTTAGAAAAAATGACAAATAATCTTACAGAAAGCTCTAGAAAAACATCTAATTGTGAATGGATTAATGGAATTAATTTACAAAAAAAAGAAAAAACAACAACATTACAGCCGTGAATATACAGCATCTTGCTATATAATTAAAAACTAATCCTTATAATGTATCTAAAACAAAAAGCGCTATCTTTAGCTAGGTTTTTCCTCAAAAATCTTTTTTTGTTTTTAATTTAAATCAGATTTTTTTTTTTTCCTTTAAAAATAATTATATCCACCCTGCAGTCAATTGGATCCATCAAGAAGGTATAATGCAATAGTATATTCTGACCAGGAAAAGTATAATTTATCTAAGAACTTACCTGATAAATTCATTTCTTTCATATTGGCAAGAGTCCATGAGCTAGTGATGTATGGGATATACAATCCTACCAGGAGGGGCAAAGATTCCCAAACCTCAAAATGCCTATAAATACACCCCTCACCACACCCACAATTCAGTTTTACGAATAGCCAAGAAGTGGGGTGATAAGAAGAGCGAAAGCATCAACAAGGAATTGGAATAATTGTGCTTTATACAAAAAAAAATCATAACCACCACAAAAAGGGTGGGCCTCATGGACTCTTGCTAATATGAAAAAAATGAATTTATCAGGTAAGTTCTTACATAAATTATGTTTTCTTTCATGTAATTGGCAAGAGTCCACAAGCTAGTGATGTATGGGATAGCAAATACCCAAGATGTGGAACTCCACGCAAGAGTCACTAGAGGGAGGGATAAAATAAAGACAGCCAATTCCGCTGAAAAAACAATCCACAACCCAAATCAAAAGTTTTACGCCTAGATTTAGAGTTTGGCGTTAGCCGTCAAAACCAGCGTTAGAGGCTCCTAACGCTGGTTTTGGGCGCCCGCTGGTATTTAGAGTCAGTCAGGAAAGGGTCTAACGCTCACTTTGCAGCCGCAACTTTTCCATACCGCAGATCCCCCTACGCCATTTGCGTATCCTATCATTTCAATGGGATCTTTCTAACGCCGGTATTTAGAGTCGTGGCTGAAGTGAGCATGAGAAATCTAACGACAAAACTCCAGCCGCAGAGAAAAGCCAGGAGTTAAGAGCTTTCTGGGCTAACGCCGGTTCATAAAGCTCTTAACTACTGTGCTCTAACGTACACTAACACCCATAAACTACCTATGTACCCCTAAACCGAGGTCCCCCCACATCGCCGCCACTCTATTAAATTTTTTTAACCCCTAATCTGCCGACCGCACACCGCCACCTACGTTATACCTATGTACCCCTAATCTGCTGCCACTAACACCGCCGACCCCTATATTATATTTATTAACCCCTAATCTGCCCCCCCCCCAATGTCGCCGCTACCTACCTACAATTATTAACCCCTAATCTGCCGACCGGACCTCACCGCTACTATAATAAAGTTATTAACCCCTAATCCGCCTCACTCCCGCCTCAATAACCCTATAATAAATAGTATTAACCCCTAATCTGCCCTCCCTAACATCGCCAACACATAACTACAAGTATTAACCCCTAATCTGCCGACCGGACCTCACCGCTACTCTAAAAAACATAATTTATGTAAGAACTTACCTGATAACTTCATTTCTTTCATATTAGCAAGAGTCCATGAGCTAGTGACATATGGGATATACATTCCTACCAGGAGGGGCAAAGTTTCCCAAACCTCAAAATGCCTACAAATACACCCCTCACCACACCCACAATTCAGTTTAACGAATAGCCAAGAAGTGGGGTGATAAAAAAGTGCGAAAGCATATAAAATAAGGAATTGGAATAATTGTGCTTTATACAAAATCATAACCACCACAAAAAAAGGGCGGGCCTCATGGACTCTTGCTAATATGAAAGAAATGAATTTATCAGGTAAGTTCTTACATAAATTATGTTTTCTTTCATGTAATTAGCAAGAATCCATGAGCTAGTGACGTATGGGATAATGATTACCCAAGATGTGGATCTTTCCACACAAGAGTCACTAGAGAGGGAGGGATAAAATAAAGACAGCCAATTCCTGCTGAAAATAATCCACACCCAAAATAAAGTTTAACGAAAAACATAAGCAGAAGATTCAAACTGAAACCGCTGCCTGAAGTACTTTTCTACCAAAAACTGCTTCAGAAGAAGAAAATACATCAAAATGGTAGAATTTAGTAAAAGTATGCAAAGAGGACCAAGTTGCTGCTTTGCAAATCTGATCAACCGAAGCTTCATTCCTAAACGCCCAGGAAGTAGAAACTGACCTAGTAGAATGAGCTGTAATCCTCTGAGGCGGAGTTTTACCCGACTCAACATAGGCAAGATGAATTAAAGATTTCAACCAAGATGCCAAAGAAATGGCAGAAGCTTTCTGGCCTTTTCTAGAACCGGAAAAGATAACAAATAGACTAAAAGTCTTTCGGAAAGACTTAGTAGCTTCAACATAATATTTCAAAGCTCTAACAACATCCAAAGAATGCAACGATTTCTCCTTAGAATTCTTAGGATTAGGACATAATGAAGGAACCACAATTTCTCTACTAATGTTGTTAGAATTCACAACTTTAGGTAAAAATTCAAAAGAAGTTCGCAACACCGCCTTATCCTGATAAAAAATCAGAAAAGGAGACTCACAAGAAAGAGCAGATAATTCAGAAACTCTTCTGGCAGAAGAGATGGCCAAAAGGAACAAAACTTTCCAAGAAAGTAATTTAATGTCCAAAGAATGCATGGGTTCAAACGGAGGAGCTTGAAGAGCTCCCAGAACCAAATTCAAACTCCAAGGAGGAGAAATTGACTTAATAACAGGTTTTATACGAACCAAAGCTTGTACAAAACAATGAATATCAGGAAGAATAGCAATCTTTCTGTGAAAAAGAACAGAAAGAGCAGAGATTTGTCCTTTCAAGGAACTTGCGGACAAACCCTTATCTAAACCATCCTGAAGAAACTGTAAAATTCTCGGTATTCTAAAAGAATGCCAAGAAAAATGATGAGAAAGACACCAAGAAATATAAGTCTTCCAGACTCTATAATATATCTCTCTAGATACAGATTTACGAGCCTGTAACATAGTATTAATCACAGAGTCAGAGAAACCTCTTTGACCAAGAATCAAGCGTTCAATCTCCATACCTTTAAATTTAAGCATTTCAGATCCTGATGGAAAAAAGGACCTTGCGACAGAAGGTCTGGTCTTAACGGAAGAGTCCACGGTTGGCAAGAGGCCATCCGGACAAGATCCGCATACCAAAACCTGTGAGGCCATGCCGGAGCTACCAGCAGAACAAACGAGCATTCCTTCAGAATCTTGGAGATTACTCTTGGAAGAAGAACTAGAGGCGGAAAGATATAGGCAGGATGATACTTCCAAGGAAGTGATAAGGCATCCACTGCCTCCGCCTGAGGATCCCGAGATCTGGACAGATACCTGGGAAGTTTCTTGTTTAGATGAGACGCCATCAGATCTATTTCTGGAAGTTCCCACATTTGAACAATCTGAAGAAATACCTCTGGGAGAAGAGACCATTCGCCCGGATGCAACGTTTGGCGACTGAGATAATCCGCTTCCCAATTGTCTATACCTGGGATATGAACCGCAGAGATTAGACAGGAGCTGGATTCCGCCCAAACCAAAATTCGAGATACTTCTTTCATAGCCAGAGGACTGTGAGTCCCTCTTTGATGATTGATGTATGCCACAGTTGTGACATTGTCTGTCTGAAAACAAATGAACGATTCTCTCTTCAGAAGAGGCCAAAACTGAAGAGCTCTGAAAATTGCACGGAGTTCCAAAATATTGATCGGTAATCTCACCTCCTGAGATTCCCAAACTCCTTGTGCCGTCAGAGATCCCCACACAGCTCCCCAACCTGTGAGACTTGCATCTGTTGAAATTACAGTCCAGGTCGGAAGCACAAAAGAAGCCCCCTGAATTAAACGATGGTGATCTGTCCACCACGTTAGAGAGTGTCGAACAATATCTTTGTGTAATCCTTGCACCATTGATTCAGCATACAGAGCTGAAGAGGTCGCATGTGAAAACGAGCAAAGGGGATCGCGTCCGATGCAGCAGTCATAAGACCTAGAATTTCCATGCATAAGGCTACCGAAGGGAATGATTGTGACTGAAGGTTTCGACAAGCTGAAATCAATTTTAGACGTCTCTTGTCTGTCAAAGACAGAGTCATGGACACTGAATCTATCTGGAAACCCAGAAAGGTTACCCTTGTCTGAGGAATCAATGAACTTTTTGGTAAATTGATCCTCCAACCATGATCTTGAAGAAACAACACAAGTCGATTCGTATGAGATTCTGCTAAATGTAAAGACTGAGCAAGTACCAAGATATCGTCCAAATAAGGAAATACCACAATACCCTGTTCTCTGATTACAGACAGAAGGGCACCGAGAACCTTTGTAAAAATTCTTGGAGCTGTAGCTAGGCCAAACGGCAGAGCCACAAACTGGTAATGCTTGTCCAGAAAAGAGAATCTCAGGAACTGATAATGATCTGGATGAATCGGAATATGCAGATATGCATCCTGTAAATCTATTGTGGACGTATAATTCCCTTGCTGAACAAAAGGCAAGATAGTCCTTACAGTTACCATCTTGAACGTTGGTATCCTTACATAACGATTCAATATTTTTAGATCCAGAACTGGTCTGAAGGAATTCTCTTTCTTTGGTACAATGAAGAGATTTGAATAAAACCCCATCCCCTGTTCCGGAACTGGAACTGGCATAATTACTCCAGCCAACTCTAGATCTGAAACACAATTCAGAAATGCTTGAGCTTTCACTGGATTTACTGGGACACGGGAAAGAAAAAATCTCTTTGCAGGAGGTCTCATCTTGAAACCAATTCTGTAACCTTCTGAAACAATGTTCTGAATCCAAAGATTGTGAACAGAATTGATCCAAATTTCTTTGAAAAAACGTAACCTGCCCCCTACCAGCTGAGCTGGAAGGAGGGCCGCACCTTCATGTGGACTTAGAAGCTGGCTTTGCCTTTCTAGAAGGCTTGGATTTATTCCAGACTGGAGATGGTTTCCAAACTGAAACTGCTCCTGAGGATGAAGGATTAGGCTTTTGTTCTTTGTTGAAACGAAAACGATTATTAGCCCTGTTTTTACCTTTAGATTTTTTATCCTGTGGTAAAAAAGTTCCTTTCCCACCAGTAACAGTTGAGATAATAGAATCCAACTGAGAACCAAATAATTTGTTACCCTGGAAAGAAATGGAAAGTAGAGTTGATTTAGAAGCCATATCAGCATTCCAAGTCTAAAGCCATAAAGCTCTTCTAGCTAAAATAGCTAGAGACATAAACCTGACATCAACTCTGATAATATCAAAAATGGCATCACAGATAAAATTATTAGCATGCTGAAGAAGAATAATAATATCATGAGAATCATGATCTGTTACTTGTTGCGCTAAAGTTTCCAACCAAAAAGTTGAAGCTGCAGCAACATCAGCCAATGATATAGCAGGTCTAAGAAGATTACCTGAACACAGATAAGCTTTTCTTAGAAAGGATTCAATTTTCCTATCTAAAGGATCCTTAAACGAAGTACCATCTGACGTAGGAATAGTAGTACGTTTAGCAAGAGTAGAAATAGCCCCATCAACTTTAGGGATTTTGTCCCAAAATTCTAATCTGTCAGACGGCACAGGATATAATTGCTTAAAACGTTTAGAAGGAGTAAATGAATTACCCAAATTATCCCATTCTTTGGAAATTACTGCAGAAATAGCATTAGGAACAGGAAAAACTTCTGGAATAACCACAGGAGATTTAAATACCTTATCTAAACGTTTAGAATTAGTATCAAGAGGACCAGAATCCTCTATTTCTAAAGCAATTAGTACTTCTTTAAGTAAAGAACGAATAAATTACATTTTAAATAAATATGAAGATTTATCAGCATCAATCTCTGAGACAGAATCCTCTGAACCAGAAGAGTCATCAGAATCAGAATGATGATGTTCATTTAAAAATTCATCTGTAGGGAGAGAAGTTTTAAAAGATTTTTTTACGTTTACTAGAAGGAGAAATAACAGACATAGCCTTCTTGATGGATTCAGAAACAAAATCTCTTATGTTATCAGGAACATTCTGCACCTTAGATGTTGAAGGAACTGCAACAGGCAATGGTACTTTACTAAAGGAAATATTATCTGCATTAACAAGTTTGTCATGACAATTAATACAAACAACAGCCGGAGAAATAGCTACCAAAAGTTTACAGCAGATACACTTAGCTTTGGTAGATCCAGCACTAGACAGCGATTTTCCTGTAGTATCTTCTGACTCAGATGCAACGTGAGACATCTTGCAATATGTAAGAGAAAAAACAACATATAAAGCAAAATTGATCAAATTCCTTAAATGACAGTTTCCGGAATGGGAAAAAATGCCAAAGAACAAGCTTCTAGCAACCAGAAGCAATGAAAAATGAGACTTAAATAATGTGGAGACAAAAGCGACGCCCATATTTTTTAGCGCCAAATAAGACGCCCACATTATTTGGCGCCTAAATGCTTTTGGCGCCAAAAATGACGCCACATCCGGAACACCGACATTTTTGGCGCAAAATAACGTCAAAAAATGACGCAACTTCCGGCGACACGTATGACGCCGGAAACGGAAAAGATTTTTGGCGCCAAAAAAGTCTGCGCCAAAAATGACGCAATAAAATGAAGCATTTTCAGCCCACAGGGAAAAAGAGTCAAATTTTTGAAGGTAAGAAAAAATTATTAATTCAAATGCATTATCCCAAATATGAAACTGACTGTCTGAAAAATAAGGAATGTTGAACATTCTGAGTCAAGGCAAATAAATGTTTGAATACATATATTTAGAACTTTATAAACAAAGTGCCCAACCATAGCTTAGAGTGTCACAGAAAATAAGATTTACTTACCCCAGGACACTCATCTACATGTTTGTAGAAAGCCAAACCAGTACTGAAACGAGAATCAGCAGAGGTAATGGTATATATAAGAGTATATCGTCGATCTGAAAAGGGAGGTAAGAGATGAATCTCTACGACCGATAACAGAGAACCTATGAAATAGACCCCATAGAAGGAGATCACTGCATTCAAATAGGCAATACTCTCCTCACATCCCTCTGACATTCACTGCACGCTGAGAGGAAAACCGGGCTCCAACTTGCTGCGGAGCGCATATCAACGTAGAATCTAGCACAAACTTACTTCACCACCTCCATCGGAGGCAAAGTTTGTAAAACTGAATTGTGGGTGTGGTGAGGGGTGTATTTGTAGGCATTTTGAGGTTTGGGAAACTTTGCCCCTCCTAGTAGGAATATATATCCCATACGTCACTAGCTCATGGACTCTTGCTAATTACATGAAAGAAAAATGTATTAACCCCTAAAGCTAAGTCTAACCCTAACCCTAACACCCCCCTAAGTTAAATATAATTTAAATCTAACTAAATAAATTAACTCTTATTAAATAAATTATTCCTATTTAAAGCTAAATACTTACCTGTAAAATAAACCCTAATATAGCTATAATATAAATAATAATTATATTGTAGCTATTTTAGGATTAATATTTATTTTACAGGCAACTTTGTATTTATTTTAACCAGGTACAATAGCTATTAAATAGTTAAGAACTATTTAATAGCTACCTAGTTAAAATAATTACAAAATTACCTGTAAAATAAATCCTAACCTAAGTTACAATTAAACCTAACACTACACTATCAATAAATTAATTAAATAAAATACCTACAATTATCTACAATTAAACCTAACACTACACTATCAATAAATTAATTAAATACAATACCTACAAATAAATACAATTAAATAAACTAACTAAAGTACAAAAAATAAAAAAGAACTAAGTTAAAAAAAATAAAAAATTATTTACAAACATTAGAAAAATATTACAACAATTTTAAACTAATTACACCTACTCTAAGCCCCCTAATAAAATAACAAAGCCCCCCAAAATAAAAAAATGCCCTACCCTATTCTAAAATTAAAATAGAAAAGCTCTTTTACCTTACCAGCCCTTAAAAGGGCCTTTTGCGGGGCATGCCCCAAAGAATTCAGCTCTTTTGCCTGGAAAAAAAAAAACATACAATACCCCCCCCACAACATTACAACCCACCACCCACATACCCCTAATCTAACCCAAACCCCCCTTAAATAAACCTAACACTAAGCCCCTGAAGATCTTCCTACCTTATCTTCACCACGCCGGGTATCACCAATCGGTCCAGGCTCCGATGTCTTGATCCAAGCCCAAGCGGCGGCTGAAGAAGTCCATCTTCGGGCAGAAGTCTTCATCCTATCCGGGCAGAAGAGGAGATCCGGACCGGTAGACATCTTCCAAGATGGCATCCCTCGAATTCCGATTGGCTGATGGGATTCTATCAGCCAATCGGAATTAAGGTAGGAAAATTCTGATTGGCTGATGGAATCAGCCAATCAGATTCAAATTCAATCAGATTGGCTGATCCAATCAGTCAATCAGATTGAGCTTGCATTCTATTGGCTGATCGAAACAGCCATTAGAATGCGAGCTCAATCTGATTGGCTGATTGGATCAGCCAATCGGATTGAACTTGAATCTGATTATCTTAATTCCTATTGGCTGATAGAATCCTATCAGCCAATCGGAATTCGAGGGACGCCATCTTGGATGACGTCCCTTAAAGGAACCTTCATTCTGTTTTAGGACGTCGGAAGAAGAGGATGGATCCGCGCCGGAGGTCTTGAAGATGGAGCCGCTCGTCATCGGATGGAAGAAGATAGAAGATGCCGCTTGGATCTCCTCTTCTGCCCGGATAGGATGAAGACTTCTGCCCGAAGATGGACTTCTTCAGCCGCCGCTTGGATCAAGACTACAGCCGGAGGATGGACGTCTTCAGGCCCCGCTTGGGCTTGGATCAAGACATCGGAGCCTGGACCGATCGGTGATACCCGGCGTGGTGAAGACAAGGTAGGAAGATCTTCAGGGGCTTAGTGTTAGGTTTATTTAAGGGGGGTTTGGGTTAGATTAGGGGTATGTGGGTGGTGGGTTTTAATTAGTTTAAAATTGTTGTAATATTTTTCTAATGTTTGTAAATATTTTTTTTGTAACTTAGTTCTTTATTATTTTTTGTACTTTAGTTAGTTTATTTAATTGTATTTATTTGTAGGTATTGTATTTAATTAATTTATTGATAGTGTAGTGTTAGGTTTAATTGTAGATAATTGTAGGTATTTTATTTAATTTATTTATTTATTGATAGTGCAGTGTTAGGTTTAATTGTAACTTAGGTTAGGATTTATTTTACAGGTAAATGTTGTAATTACTTTAACTAGGTAGCTATTAAATAGTTCTTAACTAATTAATAGCTATTGTACCTGGTTAAAATAAATACAAAGTTGCCTGTAAAATAAATATTAATCCTAAAATAGCTACAATATAATTATAATTTATATTGTAGCTATATTAGGATTTATTTTACAGGTAAGTATTTAGCTTTAAATAGGAATAATTTATTTAATAAGAGTTAATTTATTTCGTTAGAATAAAATTATATTTAACTTAGGGGGGTGTTAGGGTTAGACTTAGCTTTAGGGGTTAATACATTTATTAGAGTAGCGGTGAGGTCCGGTCGGCAGATTAGGGGTTAATAAGTGTAGGTAGGTGGCGGCGGCGACGTTGGGGACGGCAGATTAGGGGTTAATAAATATAATATAGGAGTCGGCGGTGTTAGGGGCAGAAGATTAGGGGTACATAGGGATAATGTAGGTTGCAGCGGTGTACGGAGCGGCAGATTAGGGGTTAAAAAAAATATGCAGGTGTCAGCGATAGCGGGGGCGGCAGATTAGGGGTTAATAAGTTTAAGGTTAGGGGTGTTTAGACTCGAGGTACATGTTAGGGTGTTAGGTGCAGACTTAGGAAGTGTTTCCCCATAGGAAACAATGGGGCTGCGTTAGGAGCTGAACGCTGCTTTTTTGCAGGTGTTTTTTTTCAGCTCAAACTGCCCCATTGTTTCCTATGGGGGAATCGTGCACGAGCACGTTTTTGAAGCTGGCCGCGTCCGTAAGCACCGCTGGTATTGAGAGTTGCAGTGGCGGTAAATTATGCTCTACGCTCCTTTTTTGGAGCCTAACGCAGCCATTCTGTGAACTCTAAATACCAGCGGTATTTAAAAGGTGCGGGGGGGAAAAAAACCAGCGTTAGCTACGCGGGTCGTTACCGACAAATCTCTAAATCTAGCCGTTAATCATTATAATGAAAAAAACTGAAATTATAAGCAGAAGAATCAGACTGAAACAGCTGCCTGAAGTACTTTTCTACCAAAAACTGCTTCTGAAGAAGAAAAAAACATCTAAATGGTAGAATTTAGTAAAAGTATGCAAAGAAGACCAAGTTGCTGCTTTGCAAATCAGATCAACAGAAGCTTCATTCTTAAAAGCCCAGGAAGTAGAAACTAACCTTGTAGAATGAGCCGTAATCCTTTGAGGCGGGGATTTACCCGACTCCACATAAGCGTGATGAATCAAAAGCTTTAAGCAAGACGCCAAAGAAATGGCAGAAGCCTTCTGACCTTCCTAAAACCAGAAAAGATAACAAATAGACTAGAAGTCTTACTGAAATCTTAGTAGCTTCAACATAATATTTCAAAATTCTGACCACATCCAAAGAATGTAAGGATATTTCCAAAGAATTCTTAGGATTTAGGACACAAGGAAGGAACAATAATTCCTCTATTAATGTTGTTAGAATTCACAACTTGAGGTAAAAATTTAAATAAAGACAGCAAAAATCGCCTTATCCTGATGAAAAATCAGAAAAGGAGACTCACAAGAAAGAGCAGATAATTCAAAAACTCTTCTAGCAGAAGAGATGGCCAAAAGGAACAATACTTTCCATGAAAGTAATTCAATGTCCAAAGAATGCATATTCTCAAACAGAAGAGCCTGTTAAGCCCTCAGAACCAAATTAAGACTCCAAGGAGGAGAAATTGGCTTAATGACAGGCTTGATACGAACCAAAGCCTGAACAAAACAATGAATATCAGAAAGATTATCAATTTTTTCTGTGAAACAGCACAGAAAGAGCAGAAATTTGTCCTTTCAAGGAACTTGCAGACAAAACCTTATGAAGAAACTATAAAATCCTAGGAATTCTAAAAGAATGCCAAGAGAAATTATGAGAAGAGCATCATAAGATGCAAGTCTTCCAAACTCGATAAAAAATCTTTCTAGACACAGATTTACGAACATGCAACATAGTATTAATCACTGAGTCAGAGAAACCTCTATGACTAAGCACTAAGCGTTTTAATTTCCATACCATCAAATCTTAAGATATAAGGTCTGGCCTAAATGAAAGTGACCAAGGTTGGCAACTGGACATCCGAACAAGAACCATATACCAAAACCTGAGCGGCCATGCTGGAGCCACCAGCAGCACAAACGATTGCTCCATGATGATTTTGAAAAATCACTCTTAAAAAGAAGAACCAGAAGGAGCAAAAATATAGGCAGATTGATAACTCCAAGGAAGTGTCAATGCATACACTGTTTCCGCCTGAGGATCCCCGGACCTGAATAGGTACCTGGGAAGTTTTATTGTTTAGATGAGATGCCATCAGAACTATTACTGGAAACCCTCACATCAGAACAATTTGAAAAAACACATCTGGGTAAAGAGACCATTCTCCCGGATGTAAAGCTTGATTGACAGAGATAATCCGCTTCCCAATTGTCTAAACCTGGGATATGGACCGCAGAAATTAGACAGGAGCTGGATTTAGCCCAAGCAAGTATCCGAGATACTTCTTTCACAGCCAAAGGACTGAGAGTCCCACCCTGATGATTGACATACGCCACAGTTGTGACATTGTCTGTCTGAAAAACAATAACGTCTCTCTCATCAAAAAGAAGCCAAAACTGACGAACTCTGAGAATGCACAGAGTTCCAAAATATTGAATGGTAATCTCGCCTCCTGAGATTTCCAAACCCCTTGTGCTGACAGAGATCCCCAGACAGCCTCCCAACCTAAAAGACTCGCATCTGTAGTGATCAAGGTCCAGGTTGGATGAATCGAAGAGACCCGTAGAACTATATGATGGTGATCTAACCACCAAGTCAAAGATAGTTGAACATTGGAATTCAAAGATATTAAAAATGATATCCTAGAATCCCTGCACCATTAATTCAGCATAAAAAAATGGAAAGGTTTCATATGAAAATGAGCAAAGGGAATTGAATCCAATACTGCAGCCATGAGACCTAAAACTTCCATGCATATAGCTACTGAAGGAAATAATAGAGACTGAAGGTTCCGACAAACTGAACCCAATATAATTGTCTCCTGTCTGCTAGAGACAAAGACATTGACACAATCTATCTGGAAACCTAAAAAAGGTGACCCTTGTCTGAGCAACCAAGGATCTTTTGATAAAAAGATCCTCCAACCATGTCTAAGAAGAAACAACAAAAGTTGAATCGTATGAGATTCTGCAGAACGAAAAGACTGAGCCAGTACCACGAGATCGTCCAAATAAGGAAACACTGAGAACCTTGAAAAGATTCTCAGAGCTGTCGCCAGACCAGAAGGAAAAGCAACAAATTGGTAATGCTTGTCAAAAAAAAAAAGAGAATCTCAGAAAATGAAAAATAATCTGAATGAAAACAGAAGAAGATATGCATCTATTGTATCTATTGTAAACAAATAATGCCCCTACTGACCAAAAAGGCAGAATAGACCATATAAACACCATTCTGAAAGAAGGAACTGTTATATGACAAATCAAAAAGATTTTCTATCTTTGGGACAATGAATAGTTTTGAACAAAACCCCAAACCTTGTTCCTGAAATGGAACTGGTATGAATACCCCAGATAACTCCAGGTCTGAGTAGCGCCTTGAGACCCCAACGGGTAACCAGCCGCGCCTTACAAGTACCCAACACATACAGGTCTGAAATATACTTCAGAAAAGTGTGAGCCTTTACTGGAATATGCTAGAGAGAAAAAAACTTCTCACAGGCGGTTTTACTCTGAATCCTATTCAGTACCCCAATCTAAGAAGTTTGGACCGAATTGAACCAAACAAATTTAAAAAAGTCAAAACCTGCCCCTTACCAGCTAAGCTGGAATAAAAAAACGCACCTACATGCAAATTTGGGGGGCTGACTTTGATCTTTTAAATAGCTTAAATTCATTCCATGTTGAAGAAAGCTTCCAATTATAAACATGTTACTTGGGGAAGAATTAGGATTCCGTTCCTTATTAAGAACAAACTAATATAAGCTTAAGATTTACTCTTAGAACTCAATCTTGAAGCAACAAAAAACTCCCTTCCCCAGAGTAACAGTTGGAAAAAATTGAATCCAATTGTGAACCAAATAATTGATTACCTTGGAAAAAAAGAAATTTGAATTTTAGAAATCAAATTAGCATTCCAAGATTAAGTCACAAAGTTCTTCTAGCTAAAAATAGCTAAAGACATAGATTAAACCTCAATTGTGAAAATATAAAAAAAATGACGACACAAATGAAATTATTAGCATGTTGATCAACTTAACAATGCTAAAACAAATCATAATCCGATACTTGTTGCACTAAAGTATCCAACCAGAAAGTTGAAGTATTTGCAACATCAGCCAAATAAATTGCAGGCCTAAGAAAAGCACCTGAAATAAAATATTTTTCCTTAAATAAGATACAAGTTTCCCATCTGAAGGAAAAAAATAAATACTATTTTCTATAGGAATAGTAGTATGTTTAGCAAGAGTAGAGATAGCCCCATTAACTTTGGGGATCTTCCTCAAAACTTTAAAATAACTGCCGGAAAAGGATACAATTTAAAAACCTTAAAGAAGGAATAAAAGAAGTCCCAGGCCTATTCCATTCCCTAGTATCATGAACTTGGAAAAAACCCTCTGAAGAAACCACAAGAGGTTAATGAGCAGAACTTAAATGTTAGCTAGTCTTAAATCAAAAGAACTAGACTCCTCAATATCCAATATAATCAACACCTTTTCAACAACGAATGTACTCTATTTAAAAATAAAAAAGTAGATTTGTTAGTGTCAAATATCTGATGAAGCATATTCTAAATGAGAAAAAACATCATCAGAGAAGGATAATTCAGTATCTTGTCGGTCATTTAAAAATTCATCAACTAAATGAGAAGTTTAAAAAAGACCTATAAATTTTACTAGAAGGCGGGATGTCAGACAAAGCCTTTAGGATAGAATCAGAAAAACAAACATTCTCATAGATTCCTAGTTATATTTTGTACATTAGATGTAAAAAGAATAGCAATAGATAATGCATAAATACTAATGGACTCTGCATGTAAAAGTTTATCATGATAACTTATTACAAACCATAGCTAAAGATAAAATTCATAACATTAAAATAAATGAACTTAGCTTTGGTAGGACTGATATCAGTCATCAGGAATCCAACAGTATTTTCTGATACAGGAAAAGTTTTTGGAATATCTTGCAATATGTAATAGAAAAACAACATATAAAGCAAAATTATCAAATTCCTTAAATGACAGTTTCAGGAATGGGAAAAAATGCAAACAGAACAAGCCTCTAGAAACCAGAAGCAACTAAAAAGTGAGACTTAAATAAAGTAAAAAAAACTGGCGCCAAATACGACGCCCACATATTTTTTGGTGCCAAAAAAGTCTGTAACAAACACGAGAGTCAAAAAATGACGCAACTACGACGCCGGAAATTACGTCATTGACGTCAGACAAACGTCAATCTCACGCCAAAAAGTCTTGCGCCAAAAATGACGCAATAAATTCTAGCATTTTTTGCACCCGCGAGCCTAACAGCCCACAGTTTAAAGGAAAAAAGTAAATTGAAAATTTTAGGAAAGAAAAATATTTAATTCATATGCATTTTCCCAAAAAATTAAACTGAAAGTCTGAAAGAAGGAAAATAAACTGATTGACCTGAATCATGGCAAATATAAGTATAAAACATATATTTAGAACTTTACATATAAAGTGCCAAACCATAGCTGAGAGTGTCATAAATAAGATAAGACTTACTTACCAAAAGACACTCATCTACATAAAGTAGATAGCCAAACCAGTACTGAAACGAGAATCAGTAGAGGTAATGGTATATAAGAGTATATCGTCAATCTGAAAAGGGAGGTAGGAGAAGAAATCTCTACGACCGATAACAGAGAACCTATGATATAGATCCCCTAGAGGAAGACCATGGTATTCAAATAGGCAATACTCTCTTCACATCCCTCTAACATTCACTGCACTCTGAGAGGAAAACCGGGCTTCAGCCTGCTGCGAAGCACATATCAACATAGAAATCTAGCACAAACTTACTTCACCACCTCCATGGGAGGCAAAGTTTGTAAAACTGAATTGTGGGTGTGGTGAGGGGTGTATTTATAGGCATTTTGAGGTTTGGGAAACTTTGCCCCTCCTGGTAGGAATGTATATCCCATACATCACTAGCTCATGGACTCTTGCCAATTACATGAAAGAAACATAAATTATGCTGACCTGATCATTTCCATCTGTATGGGAAGAGTCCACAGCTGCATTCCTTACTTTTGGGAAACACTGAACCTGGCCACCAGGAGGATGCAAAGACACCTAGTCAAAGGCCCAAACACCGCCCCCACTTCCTCAAAACCCCAGTCATTCTGCAGAGGGAACAAGGAACAGTAGGAAAAATATCAGGGTGAAAAAGGTGCCAGAAGAAAAATTATAAATTTAGGGCCGCCCACCGGAGAACACGGGCGGGAGCTGTGGACTCTTCCCATACAGATGGAAATTAAATTATCAGGTAAGTATAATTTATGTTTTCTATCTTAATATGGGAAGAGTCCACAGCTGCATTCCATACTTTTGGGAAACATATACCCAAGCTCTAGAGTACACGGAATGATAACAGGAGGGAAAAAGATAGGCGGACCCAATCCGAGGGCACCACAGCCTGCAAAAACCTTTCTCCCAAAGGCTGCTTCAGCAGAAGCAAAAACAAAAAGCTTGAAAAAGTATGTAAGGAGAACCAGGTAGCCGCCTTACAAATTAGATCCATAGAGGCCTTAATCATAGAAGGCCCAAAAGGAAACCGCTGCTCTCATAGAATGAGCCGTAATCCACAGAGGAGGCTTATGTCCCGCCATCTCTATGCTAAACAGATGACACTCCTCAATCAAAAAGGTAAGGAAGTCGAAGAGGCCCTCTGACCCCTACGCTTCCCGGAGAGAACAAACAGAAAAAGGAGGTTTGTCTAAATTCCTTTGTACCCCGAAGATAGAACTTCAAGGAACAAACCACATCCAAAAATACGAGAAATAAGAGAAGCGCTCTTTTGGGAATAGCTCAGGAGTAGTAATGCTCTACATACAGAAAGAGAAGCGCTCTCTTGGGAATAGCTCAGTAGGAGTAATGCTCTACATACAGAAAAAGAAGCGCTCTCTCGGGAATAGCTCAGTAGGAGTAATGCCCTACATACAGAAAGAGAAGCTCTCTCTCCAGGAAACAGCCCAGTAGGAGTAATGCTCTACATACAGAAAGAGAAGCGCTCTCTCGGGAATAGCTCAGTAGGAGCAATGCTCTACATACAGAAAGAGAAGCACTCTCTCGGGAATAGCTCAGTAGGAGTAATGCTCTACATAGAGAAAGAGAAGTGCTCTCTCGGGAATAGCTCAGTAGGAATAATGCTCTACATACAGAAAGAGACGCGCTCTCTCGGAAATAGCTCAGAAGGAGTAATGCTCTACATACAGAAAGAGAAGTGCTCTCTCGGGAACAGCTCAGGAGGAGTAATGCTCTTCATACAGAAAGAGAAGCGCTTTCTCGGGAATAGCTCAGTAGGAGTAATGCTCTTCATACAGAAAGAGAAGCGCTCTCGGGAATAGCTCAGTAGGAGTAATGCTCTACATACAGAAAGAGAAGCACTCTCTAGGGAATAGCTCAATAGGAGTAATGGTCTTCATACAGAAAGAGAAGCGCTCTCGGGAATAGCTCAGGAGGAGTAATGCTCTACATACAGAAAGAGAAGCGCTTTCTCGGGAATAGCTCAGTAGGAGTAATGCTCTACATACAGAAAGAGAAGCACTCTCTAGGGAATAGCTCAATAGGAGTAATGCTCTTCATACAGAAAGAGAAGCGCTCTCGGGAATAGCTCAGTAGGAATAATGCTCTACATACAGAAAGAGAAGCACTCTCTAGGGAATAGCTCAATAGGAGTAATGCTCTTCATACAGAAAGAGAAGCGCTCTCGGGAATAGCTCAGTAGGAGTAATGCTCTACATACAGAAAGAGAAGCGCTCTCTCGGGAATAGCTCAGTAGGAGTAATGCTCTTCATACAGAAAGAGAAGCGCTTTCTCGGGAATAGCTCAGTAGGAGCAATGCTCTACATACAGAAAGAGAAGCACTCTCTAGGGAATAGCTCAATAGGAGTAATGCTCTTCATACAGAAAGAGAAGCGCTCTCGGGAATAGCTCAGTAGGAGTAATGCTCTACATACAGAAAGAGAAGTGCTCTCTCGGGAATAGCTCAGTAGGAGTAATGCTCTACATACAGAAAGAGAAGCACTCTCTAGGGAATAGCTCAGTAGGAGTAATGCTCTACATACAGAAAGAGAAGTGCTCTCTCGGGAATAGCTCAGTAGGAGTAATGATCTTCATACAGAAAGAGAAGTGCTCTCGGGAATAGCTCAGGAGGAGTAATGCTCTACATACAGAAAGAGAAGCGCTCTCTGGAATAGCTCAGGAGGAGTAATGCTGTACATACAGAAAGAGAAGCGCTCTCGGGAATAGCTCAGTAGGAGTAATGCTCTTCATACAGAAAGAGAAGTGTTCTCGGGAATAGCTCAGGAGGAGTAATGCTCTACATACAGAAAGAGAAGTGCTCTCGGGAATAGCTCAGGAGGAGTAATTGCTCTACATACAGAAAGAGAAGCGCTCTCTCGGGAATAGCTCAGGAGGAGTAATGCTCTACATACAGAAAGAGAAGCGCTCTCGGGAATAGCTCAGGAGGAGTAATGCTCTACATACAGAAAGAGAAGCGCTCTCTCGGGAATAGCTCAGTAGGAGTAATGCTCTACATACAGAAAGAGAAGCGCTCTCTCGGGAATAGCTCAGTAGGAGTAATGCTCTACATACAGAGAGAGAAGCGCTCTGTCTGGAATAGTTCAGTAGGAGTAATGCCCTACATACAGAAAGAGAAGCGCTCTCTCAGAAATAACTCAGTAGGAGTAATAGTCTACATACAGAAAACATAAATTATGCTTACCTGATCATTTCCATCTGTATGGGAAGAGTCCACAGCTGCATTCCTCACTTTTGGGAAACACTTAACCTGGCCACCAGGGGATGCAAAGACACCTAGCCAAAGGCCCAAACACCGCCCCCACTTTCTCATAACCCCAGTCATTCTGCAGAGGGAACAAGGAACAGTAGGAAAAATATCAGGGTGAAAAAGGTGCCAGAAGAAAAATTATAAATTTAGGGCCGCCCACCGGAGAACACGGCGGGAGCTGTGTACTCTTCCCATACAGATGGAAATGAAATTATCAGGCAAGTATAATTTATGTTTTCTATCTTAATATGGGAAGAGTCCACAGCTGCATTCCATATTTTTGGGAAACATATACCCAAGCTCTAGAGTACATGGAATAATAACGGGAGGGAAAAAGATAGGCGGACCCAATCCGAGGGCACCACAGCCTGCAAAAACCTTTCTCCCAAAGGCTGCTTCAGCAGAAGCAAAAACAAAAAACTTGAAAAAGTATGTAAGGAGAACCAGGTAGCCGCCTTACAAATCAGATCCATAGAGGCCTTAATCATAGAAGGCCCAAAAGGAAACCGCTGCTCTCATAGAATGAACCGTAATCCACAGAGGAGGCTAATGTCCCGCTGTCTCTATGCTAAACAGATGACACTCCTCAATCAAAAAGGTAAGGAAGTCGAAGAGGCCCTCTGACCCCTACGCTTCCCGGAGAGAACAAACAGAAAAAGAGGTTTGTCCAAATTCCTTTGTACCCTGAAGATAGAACTTCAAGGCACAAACCACATCCAAAAATACGTTGTAAACGTTCCTTTGATGAAGGAGAATTAGGACATAAAAAAGGGACCACAATTTCTTGATTGATGTTGCGAATTGACACAACCTTAGGAAGAAACCTAACTTGGCTCTTAAAACAGTCTTACTGGCATGAAAAGCCAGATAAGGAGGCACTCATTGCAAAGCAGCAATCACAGATACTCTGCATGCATAAGCAATAACCAGTAGAAAAGGAACCTTCCCAGACCACAATTTTGTGTTTACTTCATGCATAGGCTCCAACGGAGCCTGATGCAACACTTTAAGAACAAGATTTAAAATCCAAGGAGGAGCCTAGATCTAAACACAGGTCTGATCCCAGCAGAGCCTTAACAAAGGGCTGCACATCTGGAAGCTCAACGAACCTCTTGTGCAGTAACACAGACAGGGCCGAAAACTGTCCCATCAGGGGACATGCAGAAAGGCCTTTCTCCAGTTCATCCTGGAGAACAGAATAAGTAGGTCCTCCACACCTTATGATAGATGCGACGAGCAACCGGCTTACGAGCTTGATGAGAATAAAAATTAATCTCTCAGAAACCCCTCTCTTGGCTAGGACTAAGCGTTCAATATCCACGCAGTCAGCCTCAGAGAATCTAGACAATGATGAACAAAGAAACCTTGGTCAGCAGATCCCTGCAACAAGGTAACTTCCACGGAGGAGATGACATCCCCACTATATCCGTGAACCATATCCTTTGCGGCCAAGACGGAGCAATTAGTATCACTGACGCCTTCTTGACTCGAGACACTACACTAGGAAGAAGTGGTAACGTCCAGAAAGGATAAATTGGTTTAAACTTTTAAGGCACCGCTAATGCATCTGTTATCTCCGCCTGAGGATCCCTGTACCTCGACCCTATTTGGGTAGCTTGGTATTGAGACGTTATAAGATATTCCTCTAGCAAATCTGTGCAAACACTCGGAATGAAGAGACCATTGCCCCCGATGAAAGGATTGTCTGCTGGGGAAATCCGCTTCCCAGTTGTCAACACCTGGAATGTGGATCGCTGACAACGAACAATGTGGGTCTCACCCACACCAGAATCCGAGATACTTGCCTCATAACTAGGGAGCTTCCCTGATGGTTGATGTAAGCCACCGAGGATACATTGTCTGATTGGAAACAGAGTAACTGGGACGAACCCAGGAGAGGCCAAGCCTTCAGAGCATTGTATATTGCCCGAAGATCCAAAATGAGGTCAGGAGGGAGCTTTACCTCCGGAGACCATAGGTGGCCCTGTGCCTCCTGGCACCCCAAACAGCTCCCCATCCTGACAGACTCGCAACAGTAGACACAATCACCCAGAATGGTCTTAAGACGGATGTCTTAAGCACTTTAGGTCCAGATCGGATGGAAAGTTCCCTTCTTTTTAGGGACCAAAAAAGGTTTGAATAGTAGCCCAAATCTCTCACTGCCATAGGCACTGGGACAATAACTCCTAAGAGGACAAATCCTGTACACGCCCCAGAAAAGCTTCCCTCCTTACTGTGTCAGGAGGGAAGAAGGAATCTGCCATTGGGTGGCTGAGACTTAATACCTATCTAAAAACCTTGAGCTATGACCTCCAGGACCCATGGATCCTGCATGTCCCTGCACCAAGCGACTGAAAAGAGCGACATACTTCCCCCTACACGATCCATAAGAGGACAGGGGACTGCCCATTCATGCCGACTTAGACTCGGCGGGCTTCTTGCTCTGCTTGGATTTATCCAGGACTGAGCCGGTTTCAAAGAGCTCTTGGTTTGCTGTGGCTTAGCGGAGGATAGCTGACATGGGCTTTATCAGAACGAAAGGAACGACAATTGTCCCTTATACTAATTCATATACTCTTGCGGTAGGAGGGAAGTCATGATCTGCGGATTTGACTTCTGCCAGAGCCCAACGGGCCTGAACAGAAAAAGCTGAAGCCACAGCATAGCAAATAATCTGTCACAGATAAAAGAATAAGCAACCCCTAAGGCCATAAATCTTTCCTGAGGAACGTCGAGGGGACCCACCAACTCGACCAAATCCTATAAGGAGTCACACCAGAAGGAAGTTTCCCCAGCAACAGCTGCCGCCTGAAACAAATATCCCATATGTTGAAACATCTTTCTTATAAGAGTTTCCAGCTCTTATCCATGGGCTCTTCAAACGAAGAACTATTGTCAAGTGGTATAGTAGTACGTTTTAGCAAAGGTGAAGATAACTCCATCCCATTTAGGGACGGAACCTCAGCACTCCATTGAGAGACCAGTGTCCAACCAGGACCGGGAACAATTTGTTAAAGTGAGAAGAGGGAAAAAAGGAATCCAATCCTGTCCCCTTTATTCCTATTGATGTTCGCCATCTAACAGGAGCAGGGAAGGCACCACACTGTCCTCAAACTCTATTCAATTTAGGAATTAAAGGTTCATCAGGCAATATGACCTCTGGAACCTCTGAATTCGCCAACAACTCCCTTTAGAAGAAAGCGCAAATTCCTAAAACTAAAGTCTGGTTCCTCCGCAGATGGAGGTTTATAGGCAGCAGACTCCGACCCAGAAAGTTCATACTCTGAAGTCTCAGAAAGAACTTCATCCTTGGATAACCCTATCCGTTAAATCCAAAAAAATATTTGATGTACTCTGGGAAGGAGTGCAATATGTATCCTTTCGCTTGCGCTTAACAGGGCGAGGTAAAGCATTGGAGGCCTTAGATACTGCCGTCTGAACTGCGCAGTAACGTCTGGTGAAAAAGTCCCCCTCCAGATAGCGGATCAGCAATGCTACGAAAAAAACTGCATGTGTATAGAAAACAATGTAGGGTACGCACCTCACTGGACGACAACTCCTCAGAGGTGGACGGCTCCGTGGTATCAAACATGTTTGATATCACATTATCAAGGCATATGGAACATAATTGAGAGGGGGAACTAGGGCCTTCTCACCATATAAACAGAAATTACTCTTTAGGAATAGAGGGAGTGCCCTCTAAAGTAACAGAATCCTCCATCGCTAGTGCAATAACTCTGATAGACACCCGGTCAGGAAAGAGGGAATTAATCACATAGTGCACAATGCAGGACTGTCCCTGCTATGAGAGAAAGCACGCCAAGCTTGTAAGCTGCATGGCTCTCAAAGTGAAACCTGTATATTCCATAACAGCCTATGAGCCCAGAACATCTCACACATAAAGCAGCATAAAATCAAATAAACATATAAGATTATTATTCCCCCCTGTTCAATAATCCCCCTAAGGAGATATTAACCCTTGATTCTATACAGATAAAAGGAGTCACACTGTGACCCTGTCTTCTTGCGTTATCATACATGTATAAAATATGCAACAATCTTACCAGAATCCACGCCGTGGAACAGGAACAGGGCCCTTCAAGTGTGACAGATAGTAGCATCGCTTCTGACATGGACCTGAGTGAAGAAAGCAGGCAGTGAAACTCGTCAACGTTGATTGCCTATGGAGCTGTTAATGAGTCGGGATGGACTCTCCCTGCATCTCCGGACTCTAACTTTAATCCATGCTTATTACTGAGAGGCTGACAGGACTACTTAAAAACTCCATTTCCATCTCTAAGAGTAATACCCTCCATAAGAGACTACTCTGAAATCTTCTAACGCTTCTCTGCCAACCTCCTGAGATGAAAGGCAAAGAATGACTGGGGTTATGGAGGAAGTGGGGGCGGTGTTTGGGCCTTTGGCTGGGTGTCTTTGCCTCCTCCTGGTGGCCAGGTTCAGTGTTCCCCAAAAGGAAGGAATGCAGCTGTGGACTCTTCCCATATTAAGATGGAA
Organism: Bombina bombina; assembly: GCF_027579735.1. Taxonomy (NCBI): domain Eukaryota; kingdom Metazoa; phylum Chordata; class Amphibia; order Anura; family Bombinatoridae; genus Bombina; species Bombina bombina. The sequence goes on along the minus strand of NC_069502.1, from coordinate 22,479,402 downwards.
AGAGAAGCGCTCTCTCTGGAACAGCTCAGTAGGAGTAATGCTCTACATACAGAAAGAGAAGCGCTCTCTTGGGAATAGCTCAGTAGGAGTAATGCTCTACATAGAAAAAGAGAAGCGCTCTCTCGGGAATAGCTCAGTAGGAGTAATGCTCTACATACAAAAAACATAATTTATGTAAGAACTTACCTGATAAATTAATTTCTTTCATATTGTCAAGAGTCCATGAGCTAGTGATGTATGAGATATGCAATCCTACCAGGAGGGGCAAAGTTCCCCAAACCTCAAAATGCCTATAAATACACCCCTCACCACACCCACAATTCAGTTTAACAAATAGCCAAGTAGTGGGGTGATAAAGAAAGGAGTAAAAAGCATCAACAAAGGAATTTGAAAGTAATTGTGCTTTATACAAAAAAATCATAACCACCATAAAAAGGGTGGGCCTCAAGGACTCTTGCCAATATGAAAGAAATGAATTTATCAGGTAAGTTCTTACATAAATTATGTTTTCTTTCATGTAATTGGCAAGAGTCCATGAGCTAGTGACGTATGGGATAGCAATATCCAAGATGTGGAACTCCACGCAAGAGTTACTAGAGAGGGAGGGATAAAAATAAAAACAGCCATTTTTCGCTGAAAAAATAAACCACAATCCAAAATATAAGTTTATTCTCATGAATGAAAAGAAAAAATTTAAAACATAAGCAGAAAAATCAAACTGAAACAGCTGCCTGAAGAACTTTTCTACCAAAAACTGCTTCCGAAGAAGCGAATACATCAAAACGGTAGAATTTAGTAAATGTATGCAAAGAAGACCAGGTTGCAGCTTTGCAAATCTGATCAACTGAAGCTTCATTCTTAAAAGCCCAAAAAGTGGAGACTGATCTAATAGAATGAGCTGTAATTCTCTGAGGCGGGGCTTAACCCAACCCCAAATAAGCTGAATGAATCAAAAGCTTAACCACGAAGCCAAGGAAACGACAGAAGCCTTCTGACCTTTCCTAGAACCAGGAAAGATAACAAATAGACTAGAAGTCTTCCTGAAATCTTTAGTAGCTTCAACATAATATTTCAAGCTCTTACCACATCCAAAGAATGTAAGGATTTCTCCAAAGAATTCTTAGAATTAGGACACAAGGAAAGGACAACAATTTCTCTATTAATGTTGTTAGAATTCACAACCTTGGGTAAGAATTTAAATGAAGTCCACAAGACCACCTAATCCTGATGAAAAATCAGAAAAGGAGAATCATAAGAAAGAGCAGATAATTCAGAAACTCTTCTAGCAGAAGAGATGGCCAAAAGGAACAACACTTTCCAAGAAAGTAGTTTAATGTCCAAAGAATGCATGGCTCAAATGGAGGCGCCTGTAAAGCCATCAAAACCAAATTAAGACTCCAAGGAGGAGAGAATGAAGTAATGACAGGCTTGATACAAACCAAAGCCTGTACAAAACAGTGAATATCAGGAAGCTTTAGCAATCTTTCTGTGAAATAAGACCGAAAGAGCAGAGATTTGTCCCTTCAAGAAACTTGCAGACAAAACCTTATCCAAACCATCCTGAAGAAACTGCAAAATTGCAAAACTGCAGGAATTCTAAAAGAATGTCAAACGAATTTATGAGAAGAACACCATAAATATAAGTCTTCCAAACTCGATAATAAATCTTCCTAGAAACAGATTTACGAGCCTGTAACATAGTATTATCACTGAGTCAGAAAAACCTCTATGACTAAGCACTAGGCGTTCAATTTCCATACCTTCAAATTTAATGATTTGAAATCCTGATGGAAAAACAGACCTTGAGACAGAAGAACTGACCTTAATGGAAGAGGCCAAGGTTGGCAACTGGACATCCGAACAAGATCCTCATACCAAAACCTGTGAGGCCATGCTGGAGCTACCAGCAATACAAATTACTGTTCCATGATGAATTTGGATATCGCTCTTGGAAGAAGAACTAGAGGCGGGAAAATATAAGCAGGTTGGCAACACCAAGGAAGTGTCAACGCATCCACTGCTTGCGCCTGAAGAACCCTAGACCTGGACAGTTAACTTGAAAGTTTCTTGTTTAGATGAGAAGCCATCAGATCTATTTCTGGAAGACCCCACATCTGAACAATCTGAGAAAACACATCTGGATGGAGAATCCACTCCCCCGGATATAAAGTCTGACGGCTGAGATAATCCGCTTCCCAATTGTCTACACCTGGGATATGTACCACAGAAATTAGACAAGAGCTGGATTCCGCCCAAGAAAGTATTCAAGATACTTCTTTCATAGCTAGGGGACTGTGAGTCCCACCCTGATGATCGACATATGCCACAGCTGTGATATTGTCTGTCTGAGAACGAATGAGTGGTTCTCTCTTCAACAGAGGCCAAGCCTGAAGAACCCTGAAATTGCACGGAGTTCCAAAATATTGATTGGTAATTTCGCCTCTTGAGATTTCCAAACCCCTTGTGCCGTCAGAGATCCCCAAACAGCTCCCCAAGCTGAAAAGACTTGCATCTGTTGTGATCACAGTCCAGGTTGGACGAACCAAAGAGGCCCCTAGAACTATACGATGGTGATCTAACCACCAAGTCAGAGATAATCAAACATTGGGATTTAAGGAAATTAATTGTGATATCTTTGTATAATCCCAGCACCATTGATTCAGCATACAAAGCTGGAGAGGTCTCACATGAAAACGAGCAAAGGGAAGTACGTCCGATGCTGCAGTCATGAAACCTAAAACTTCCATGCACATAGCTACTGAAGGGAAGAATAGAGACTGAAGGTTCTGACAAGCTGAAACCAAATTAAAATTGTCTCTTGTCTGTTAGATTCAGTATCCATGACTCTGTCTCTATCTGGAAACCTAAAAAGATGACCCTTGCCTGAGGAATCAAGGAACTTTTTGGTAAATTGATCCTCCAACCATGTCTATGAAGAAACAACAGCAGTTAATTCATGTGAGATTCTGCAGAACTTAAAGACTGAGCAAGTACCAAGATATCGTCCAAATAAGGAAACACTGCAACACCTCACTCTCTGATAACAGAGAGTAGGACACTGAGAACAAGATTCCTAGAGCTGTCGCTAGGCAAAAAAGGAAGAGCAACAAATTGGTAATGCTTGTCTAAAAAAAGAGAATCTCAGAAACTGTTAGCAATCTGGATGAATCAAAATATGAAGATATACATTTTGTAAATCTATTGTGGGCATATATTGCCCTTGCTGAACAAAAGGCAGAATAAACCTTATAATCACCATTTTGAAAATTGGTACTCTTACATATCGATTCAAAATTTTTAGATCCAAAACTGGTCTGAATGAATTTTCTTTCTTTGGGACAATGAATAGATTTGAATAAAACCCCAGACCCTGTTCCTGAAACGGAACTGGCATGATTACCCCAGATAACTCCAGGTCTGAAACACACTTCAGGAAAGCCTGAGCCTTTACTGGGTTTGCTGGAATGCGCGAGAGTAAAAAATCTTCTCACAAGCGGTCTTACTCTGAATCCTATTCTGTACCCCTGATAGACAATATTCTGAATCCAATGATTTTGGACCGAATTGATCCAAACATCTTAGAAAAATCTTAATTTGCCCCCTACCAGCTGAGCTGTAATAAGAGCCGCACCTTCATGCAGACTTGGGGGCTAGCTTTGATCTCTTAAATGGCTTGGATTTATTCCAATTTGAAGAAGGCTTCCAATTGGAAACAGATTCCTTGGGGAAGAATTAGATTTCTGTTCCTTATTTAAGAACGAAAATGGTTAGAAGCTTTAGATTTACCCTTAGATCTTAATCTTGAGGCAAAAAAACTCCCTCCCCCCCCCAGTGACAGTTGAAATTATTGAGTCCAACTGTTGAACCAAATAATTTATTACCTTGGAATGAAAGAAATAGCAATCTTGACTTAGAAGTCATATCAGCATTCCAAGTTTTAAGCCACAAAACTCTTTTAGCTAAAATAGCTAAAGACCTAGATTTAACATCAATTTTGATAATATCAAAAAATGGCATCACAAATAAAATTATTAGCATGTTGAATCAAGTTAACAATGATAGACAAAACATGATCCAATACTTGTTGCGCTAAAGTTTCCAACCAAAAGGTTGAAGCAGCTGCAACAACAGCCAAATAAATTGCAGGCCTAAGAAAAAGACCTGAAAATAAATAAACTTTCCTTAGATAAGATACAAGTTTCCTATCTAAAGGATCTTAAAAGAAATACTATCTTCCATAGGAATAGTAGTACGTTTAGCAAGAGTAGAGATAGCCCCATCAACTTTGGGGATTTTTTTCCCAAAACTCCAAACTGCTGGCAAAGGATACAATTTTTAAAACCTTAAAGAAGGAATAAAAGAAGTACCAGGCCTATTCCATTCCTTAGAAATCATATCAGAAATACCATCAGGAACTGGAAAAACCTCTGGAATAACCACAGGAGGTTTATAAACAGAATTTAAATGTTTACTAGTTTTAATATCAAGAGGACTAGTTTCCTCAATATCCAATGTAATCCACACTTCTTCAACAAAGAACGAATGTACTCCATTTTAAATAAATAAGTAGATTTGTCAGTGTCAATATCTGAGGAAGGATCTTCTGAATCAGATAGATCCTTATCAGAGGAGGATAATTCAGTACGTTGTTGGTGATTTGAAATGTCATCAACTTTATGAGAAGTTTTAAAAGACCTTACATTTATTAGAAGGCAGAATGGCAGACAAAGCCTTCTGAATAGAAACAGCAATAAACTGTTAGAAATTTGCAGGTATATCTTGTACATTAGATGTTAAAAAAACAGCAACAGGCAATGTACTATTACTGATGGACACATTCTCTGAATGTAAAAGTTTATCATGACAACTTATTCCAAACCACAGCTGGAGATATAATCTCCACAAGATTACAACAAATGTAATTAGCTTTGGTAGAACTGTTATCAGTCAGCAGGGTTTCAACAGTGATTTCTGAAACAGGATCAGATTGAGACATCTTGCAAATGTAAGAGACAAAACAACATATAAAGCAAAATTATCAATTTCCTTATATGGCAGTTTCAGGAATGGGGAAAAAAATGCAAACAGCATAGCCCTCTAATAGAGGAAAAAAGGCAAGAGGCATATAGGAATGGGGTTTAAATAATGAAAATATTTGGCGCCAAGTATGACGCACAGAGAAATAAATTTGGCGCTAACAACATCCGGAAATGACACACTCGGCCATTGAAGACCCAACCTTGTGAAAGGAAATTACGAATTTGCGTCCTCGAACGTAACTTTGTGCCAAAAAAAAAAAATCTTGCAGCAAAAATGACGCAATATAGTTTGGCATTTTGCGCCCTCGCGAGCCTAATTCTGTCCGCGAATTTAAAATGACAGTCAAATGAAAAAAAGACTATACCCCAGGTAAGAAATACGTTTTTCTAAAAAATGCATTTCCCAAATTTAAAACTGACAGTCTGCAAAAGGAAATATACTGAAAAACGTAAATCATGGCAAATATAAGTACAATACATATATTTAGAACTTTATATAAATACATAAAGTGCCAAACCATAGCCGAGAGTGTCTTAAGAAATGAAAACATACTTACCAAAAGACACCCATCCACATATAGCAGATAGCCAAACCAGTACTGAAACGGTTATCAGTAGAGGTAATGGAATATGAGAGTATATTGTTGATCTGAAAAGGGAGGTAGGAGATTAATCTCTACGACCGATAACAGAGAACCTATGAAATAGATCCCCGTGAGGAAAACCATTGCATTCAATAGGCGATACTACCTTCACATTCACTGTACTCTTAGAGGAATCGGGCTTCAAAAATGCTGAGAAGCGCACATCAACGTAGAAATCATAAACTTACTTCACCACCTCCATAGGAGGCAAAGTTTGTAAAACTGAATTGTGGGTGTGGTGAGAGATGTATTTATAGGCATTTTGAGGTTTGGGAAACTTTGCCCCTCCTGGTAGGAATGTATATCCCATACGTCACTAGCTCATGGACTCTTGCCAATTACATGAAAGAAAGAGAAGCGCTCTCTCTGGAACGAGAAACAGCTCAGTAGAAGAAATCTACATACAGAAACAGAAGAGCTCTCTCTGGAATAGTTCAGTAGGAGTAATGCTCTACATACAGAAACAGAAGAGCTCTCTCGGGAATAGCTCAGTAGGAGTAATGCTCTACATACAGAAACAGAAGAGCTCTCTTGGGAATAGCTCAGTAGGCGTAATTGCTCTACATACAGAAAGAGAAGCGCTCTCTCTGGAACAAGAAACAGCTCAGTAGAAGTAATAATCTACATACAGAAAGAAGCTCTCTCTCTGGAACGAGCAATGGCTCCGTAGGAGTACTTTACATACTGAAAGAGGAGCGCTCTCTTTGGAACGAACAACAGCTCACTAGGAGTAATGCTCTACATACAGAAAGAGAAGCTCTCTCTCTGAAACGAGCAACAGCTCAGTAAGAGTACTTTACATACCAAAAGAGAAGCGCTCTCTTTGGAATGAACAAGAGCTCACTAGGAGTAATGCACTACATACAGAAAAAGAAGCACTCACTTGGGAATTCGCAATAGCTCAGTAGGAGTATTATTCTACATACAGAAAGAGAAGTGCTCTCTTTGGAACTAACAACAGCTCACTAGGAGTAATGCACTACATACAGAAAGAGAAGCACTCTCTTGGGAATTAGCAATAGCTCAGTAGGAGTAATGATCTACCTACAGAAAGTGAAGTGCTCTCTCGGGAACGAGCAACAGCTCACTAGGAGTAATGCTCTACATACAGAAAGAGAAGCGCTCTCTCAGGAACGAGCAACAGTTCAGTAGAAGTAATACTCTACATACAGAAAAAGAAGCGCTCTCTCAGGAACGAGCAACAATTCAGGAGTAATGCTCTACATACAGAAAAAGAAGCGCTCTCTCGGGAACGTGCAACAACTCAGTAGGAGTAAACTGGTTGCTGGTTTTAATGTGATTAAATAAATTTTGACACTTTTCCTAGTACTTGCTCCATGCAATTTTATTTCCACCATCACGATTCTTCTCTACCTTACGGAGGCTGAGTACCTGGCCTGATCTATCCAGTGGGCTATACTGCTACACGTTGTGGTTACATAGGAAGTTCTTCTGACTCCTGTATCCTGACTGCTGATTGGTGATTGATCCCCACGTGATTGGCTGGATTGTTGTGTTAGTCTGTCGGCGACTTTTTGAGGTCCCGGCCTGTTCTATTAGGCAGCATCCAAGTGCCGCTCTCCATGTAAGTACCCGTCAATCTGGGCCTTTATTGTGTTCTGTCTGTATCCCTTGTACAAACAATATTGTTTTATGAGGTGCCTCTTCATCTGTTCCCACAGGTCTCTTCATACAAAAAGAGAAGCGCTCTCTTGGGAATAGCTCAGTAGGAGTAATGCTCTACATACAGAAAAAGAAGCGCTCTCTCGGGAATAGCTCAGTAGGAGTAATGCTCTACATACAGAAAGAGAAGCGCTCTCTTGGGAACAGCTCAGCAGGAGTAATGCTCTACTTACAGAAAGAGAAGCGCTCACTAGGGAATAGCTCAGTAGGAGTAATGCTCTACTTACAGAAAGTGAAGCGCTCTCTCTGGAAAAGCTCAGTAGGAGTAATGCTCTACATACAGAAAAAGAAGCGCTCTCTCGGGAATAGCTCAGTAGGAGTAATGCTCTACATACAGAAAGAGAAGCGCTCTCTCGGGAATAGCTCAGTAGGAGTAATGCTCTACATACAGAAAGAGAAGCTCTCTCGGGAACAACTCAGTAGGAGTAATGCTCTACTTACAGAAAGAGAAGCGCTCCCTCGGGAATAGCTCAGTAGGAGTAATGCTCTACTTACAGAAAGTGAAGCGCTCTCTAGGGAATAGCTCAGTAGGAGTAATGCTCTACATACAGAAAAAGAAGCGCTCTCTCTGGAATAGCTCAGTAGGAGTAATGCTCTACTTACAGAAAGAGAAGCGCTCTCTCGGGAATAGCTCAGTAGGAGTAATGCTCTACTTACAGAAAGAGAAGCACTCTTTCGGAAACGAGCAAAAGCTCAGGTAGAGTAATACTCTACCCAGATGAAAAGGAATTTGGGGCCATTAAAAGTCAAAAGAAAGGTATAAGTTCTGGAAGGAAACCATAAACCCCAAAGCTTCTGTTGGTAGCCATATGGAATTTTCTGGCTTTAGAAGTCGGATAATTGGAAGGGGAAAGGCACTATACATGATTGAAAGGAGTCGTCTGTGGATCATTTGCAGGGTAGATAACATCATGCACTAAACAAAACTATATTGAAAGAGGTTGTACTTCTTAGGGTACAGCAGGTTGTTTGCAGCAACAAGAGGCTCATTCAGGAGCAGATACCTAGGTTTTAGATACCATCTGAGCAATGGTATGTGTATATGTATATAGCATCCACTCAGCAGCTAATGCCCAGTAGTAACCCACTGCTCCTGAGCCTACCTAGATATGCTTTTTAACAAAGCATACCAAGAGAAAATACAAACTAGATAATAGAGCATGCAGTTGTGCTATCTGAATCATATAATTTTTGTGGTGTTTCATATCCCTTTAAGTATAGGGCTACTTTTCACAAAACCAATAATGAAAAAGTGCTGCCAATGGGTCTTCAGCAACGCTAACATGCTGATCATCTAACATCAGCTTGTTTGCTCTAAATAAACAAGAGCCCCTCTTGGTATAGGAATATTGACTTCTTTTCTTCACTGTTGTGTAAATATTTAACAGCTTTTTAAAATGACCAAACTCCATTATGGAGTTCTGGTATTAAATTGTACAAACCAATAAAGCCACATCAGGATTTTTAAGCTTTTATTAATAAAGTCGGTGATTTTATTTTTGGTTTACAACAATCTATTCTTCAATCTTAACTGAACAAGGTGGTTTAAACTCCTGGTTACTGTATGTCAAGACGCCTTATCAAAACATTTCTAGGGAAAAGTAAATTGAAAAAAAGCAGAATTTACTTTTTATAACGGACATCGCACCATTTACTAATCAATTTGGTCCTCGTGCTCAACTTCATTCTTCTTTTATTCAGTGTCACTCTTATAACTGATCTGATTGACCACAGGTGTATAGGGTGCAGCGATGTACAGGGTGCAGCGACGTACAGGGTGCAGCGACGTACAGGGTGCAGCGACGTACAGATGTACAGGGTGTAGCAACATACAGGGTGCAGCAACGTACAGATGTAAAGACAAAGGGTGTACAGACGTACAGACGTACAAGGTGTAGAGAAGAACAGACGTACAAGGTGTAGAGAAGTACAGATGTACAGGGTGTAGAGATGTACAGACGTAAAGGGTGTAGAGATGTACAGACGTAAAGGTTGTAGAGGTGTACAGAAGTACAAGGTGTACAGAAGTACAAAGTGTAGAGAAGTACAGGGTGTAGAGAAGTACAGAAGTACAGGTTGTAGAGAAGTACAGACGTACAAGGTGTAGAGATGTACAGACGTAAAGGTTGTAGAGGTGTACAGAAGTACAAGGTGTACAGAAGTACAAAGTGTAGAGAAGTACAGAAGTACAGGGTGTAGAGAAGTACAGAAGTACAGGGTGTAGAGAAGTACAGAAGTACAGGGTGTAGAGAAGTACAGTAGTACAGGTTGTAGAGAAGTACAGACGTACAAGGTGTAGAGAAGTACAGACGTACAAGGTGTAGAGAAGTACAGACGTACAAAGTGTAGAGAAGTACAGACGTACAAGGTGTAGAGAAGAACAAGGTGTAGAGAAGTACAGAAGTACAAGGTGTAGAGAAGTACAGAAGTACAAGGTGTAGAGAAGTACAGAAGTACAAGGTGTAGAGAAGTACAGAAGTACAAGGTGTAGAGAAGTACAGAAGTACAAGGTGTAAAAAAGTACAGAAGTACAAGGTGTAGAAAAGTACAGAAGTACAAGGTGTAGAGAAGTACAAGGTGTAGATAAGTACAAGGTGTAGAGAAGTACAAGGTGTAGAGAAGTACAGAAGTACAAGGTGTAGAGAAGTACAGAAGTACAAGGTGTAGAGAAGTACAGAAGTACAAGGTGTAGAGAAGTACAGAAGTACAAGGTGTAGAGAAGTACAAGGTGTAGAGAAGTACAGAAGTACAAGGTGTAGAGAAGTACAGAAGTACAAGGTGTAGAGAAGTACAGAAGTACAAGGTGTAGAGAAGTACAGAAGTACAAGGTGTAGAGAAGTACAGAAGTACAAGGTGTAGAGAAGTACAGACGTACAAGGTGTAGAGAAGTACAAGGTGTAGAGAAGTACAAGGTGTAGAGAAGTACAGAAGTACAAGGTGTAGAGAAGTACAGAAGTACAAGGTGTAGAGAAGTACAAGGTGTAGAGAAGTACAGAAGTACAAGGTGTAGAGAAGTACAGACGTACAGGGTGTAGAGAAGTACAGACGTACAGGGTGTAGAGAAGTACAGACGTACAGGGTGTAGAGAAGTACAGACGTACAGGGTGTAGAGAAGTACAGACGTACAGGGTGTAGAGAAGTACAGACGTACAGGGTGTAGAGAAGTACAGACGTACAGGGTGTAGAGAAGTACAGACGTACAAGGGGTAAAGATGTATAGACGTACAGGGTGTAGAGAAGTACAGACATACAAGGTGTACAGACGTACAAGGTGTACAGTGGTATAAGATGTAGAGAAGTACAGAAGTACAAGGTGTAGAGAAGTACAGAAGTACAAGGAGTAGAGAAGTACAAGGTGTAGAGAAGTACAGACGTACAGAGTGTAGAGAAGTACAGACATACAGAGTGTAGAGAAGTACAGACGTACAAGGTGTAGAGAAGTACAGACGTACAAGGTGTAGAGAAGTACAGACGTACAGAGTGTAGAGAAGTACAAGGTGTAGAGAAGTACAAGGTGTAGAGAAGTACAAGGTGTAGAGAAGTACAAGGTGTAGAGAAGTACAAGGTGTAGAGAAGTACAAGGTGTAGAGAAGTACAGAAGTACAAGGTGTAGAGAAGTACAGAAGTACAAGGTGTAGAGAAGTACAGAAGTACAAGGTGTAGAGAAGTACAGACGTACAAGGTGTAGAGAAGTACAGACGTACAAGGTGTAGAGAAGTACAGACGTACAAGGTGTAGAGAAGAACAAGGTGTAGAGAAGTACAGACGTACAAGGTGTAGAGCAGTACAGACGTACAAGGTGTAGAGCAGTACAGACGTACAAGGTGTAGAGAAGTACAAGGTGTAGAGAAGTACAGAAGTACAAGGTGTAGAGAAGTACAGACGTACAGAGTGTAGAGAAGTACAAGGTGTAGAGAAGTACAAGGTGTAGAGAAGTACAAGGTGTAGAGAAGTACAAGGTGTAGAGAAGTACAGACGTACAAGGTGTAGAGAAGTACAGAAGTACAAGGTGTAGAGAAGTACAGAAGTACAAGGTGTAGAGAAGTACAGAAGTACAAGGTGTAGAGAAGTACAGACGTACAAGGTGTAGAGAAGAACAAGGTGTAGAGAAGTACAGAAGTACAAGGTGTAGAGAAGTACAGACGTACAAGGTGTAGAGAAGTACAGACGTACAAGGTGTAGAGCAGTACAGACGTACAAGGTGTAGAGCAGTACAGACGTACAAGGTGTAGAGAAGAACAAGGTGTAGAGAAGTACAGACGTACAAGGTGTAGAGAAGAACAAGGTGTAGAGAAGTACAGAAGTACAAGGTGTAGAGAAGTACAGAAGTACAAGGTGTAGAGAAGTACAGAAGTACAAGGTGTAGAGAAGTAGAGAAGAACAAGGTGTAGAGAAGTAGAGAAGAACAAGGTGTAGAGAAGAACAAGGTGTAGAGAAGAACAAGGTGTAGAGAAGAACAAGGTGTAGAGAAGAACAAGGTGTAGAGAAGTACAAGGTGTAGAGAAGTACAAGGTGTAGAGAAGTACAAGGTGTAGAGAAGTACAAGGTGTAGAGAAGTACAGAAGTACAAGGTGTAGAGAAGTACAAGGTGTAGAGAAGAACAGAAGTACAAGGTGTAGAGAAGTACAGAAGTACAAGGTGTAGAGAAGTACAGAAGTACAAGGTGTAGAGAAGTACAGAAGTACAAGGTGTAGAGAAGTAGAGAAGAACAAGGTGTAGAGAAGTAGAGAAGAACAAGGTGTAGAGAAGAACAAGGTGTAGAGAAGTACAAGGTGTAGAGAAGTACAAGATGTAGAGAAGTACAAGGTGTAGAGAAGTACAAGGTGTAGAGAAGTACAAGGTGTAGAGAAGTACAGACGTACAAGGTGTAGAGAAGTACAGACGTACAAGGTGTAGAGTAGTAAAGAAGTACAAGGTGTAGAGAAGTACAGACGTACAAGGTGTAGAGAAGTACAGACGTACAAGGTGTAGAGAAGTACAGACGTACAAGGTGTAGAGAAGTACAGACGTACAAGGTGTAGAGAAGTACAGACGTACAAGGTGTAGAGAAGTACAGACGTACAAGGTGTAGAGAAGTACAGAAGTACAAGGTGTAGAGAAGTACAGAAGTACAAGGTGTAGAGAAGTACAGATGTACATGGTGTAGAGAAGTAGAGAAGTACATGGTGTAGAGAAGTAGAGAAGTACAAAGTGTAGAGAAGTACAAGGTGTAGAGAAGTACAGACGTACAAGGTGTAGAGAAGTACAGAAGTACAAGGTGTAGAGAAGTACAGACGTACAGGGTGTAGAGAAGTACAGACGTACAGGGTGTAGAGAAGTACAGACGTACAGGGTGTAGAGAAGTACAGACGTACAGGGTGTAGAGAAGTACAGACGTACAGAGTGTAGAGAAGTACAGACGTACAAGGTGTAAAGATGTATAGACGTACAGGGTGTAGAGAAGTACAGACATACAAGGTGTACAGACGTACAAGGTGTACAGTGGTATAAGATGTAGCGAAGTGCAGAAGTACAAGGTGTAGAGAAGTACAGAAGTACAAGGAGTAGAGATGTATAGACGTACAGGGTGTAGAGAAGTACAGATGTACAGAGTGTAGAGAAGTACAGACGTACAAGGTGTAGAGAAGTACAAGGTGTAGAGAAGTACAAGGTGTAGAGAAGTACAGAAGTACAAGGTGTAGAGAAGTACAGAAGTACAAGGTGTAGAGAAGTAGAGAAGAACAAGGTGTAGAGAAGAACAAGGTGTAGAGAAGAACAAGGTGTAGAGAAGAACAAGGTGTAGAGAAGTACAAGGTGTAGAGAAGTACAAGGTGTAGAGAAGTACAAGGTGTAGAGAAGTACAGAAGTACAAGGTGTAGAGAAGTACAAGGTGTAGAGAAGTACAGAAGTACAAGGTGTAGAGAAGTACAGAAGTACAAGGTGTAGAGAAGTACAGAAGTACAAGGTGTAGAGAAGTAGAGAAGAACAAGGTGTAGAGAAGTAGAGAAGAACAAGGTGTAGAGAAGTAGAGAAGAACAAGGTGTAGAGAAGTAGAGAAGAACAAGGTGTAGAGAAGAACAAGGTGTAGAGAAGTACAAGGTGTAGAGAAGTACAAGATGTAGAGAAGTACAAGGTGTAGAGAAGTACAAGGTGTAGAGAAGTACAAGGTGTAGAGAAGTACAAGGTGTAGAGAAGTACAAGGTGTAGAGAAGTACAGACGTACAAGGTGTAGAGTAGTAAAGAAGTACAAGGTGTAGAGAAGTACAGACGTACAAGGTGTAGAGAAGTACAGACGTACAAGGTGTAGAGAAGTACAGACGTACAAGGTGTAGAGAAGTACAGACGTACAAGGTGTAGAGAAGTACAGACGTACAAGGTGTAGAGAAGTACAGACGTACAAGGTGTAGAGAAGTACAGAAGTACAAGGTGTAGAGAAGTACAGAAGTACAAGGTGTAGAGAAGTACAGATGTACATGGTGTAGAGAAGTAGAGAAGTACATGGTGTAGAGAAGTAGAGAAGTACAAGGTGTAGAGAAGTACAAGGTGTAGAGAAGTACAGACGTACAAGGTGTAGAGAAGTACAGAAGTACAAGGTGTAGAGAAGTACAGACGTACAGGGTGTAGAGAAGTACAGACGTACAGGGTGTAGAGAAGTACAGACGTACAGGGTGTAGAGAAGTACAGACGTACAGGGTGTAGAGAAGTACAGACGTACAGGGTGTAGAGAAGTACAGACGTACAGGGTGTAGAGAAGTACAGACATACAAGGTGTACAGACGTACAAGGTGTACAGTGGTATAAGATGTAGCGAAGTGCAGAAGTACAAGGTGTAGAGAAGTACAGAAGTACAAGGAGTAGAGATGTATAGACGTACAGGGTGTAGAGAAGTACAGATGTACAGAGTGTAGAGAAGTACAGAAGTACAAGGTGTAGAGTTGTATAAGATGTAGAGAAGTACAGAAGTACAGGGTGTAGAGAAGTAGAGAAGTACAAGGTGTAGAGAAGTAGAGAAGTACAAGGTGTAGAGAAGTACAAGGTGTAGAGAAGTACAAGGTGTAGAGAAGTACAAGGTGTAGAGAAGTACAAGGTGTAGAGAAGTACAAGGTGTAGAGAAGTACAAGGTGTAGAGAAGTACAGACGTACAAGGTGTAGAGAAGTACAGAAGTACAAGATGTAGAGAAGTACAGACGTACAAGGTGTAGAGAAGTACAGACGTACAAGGTGTAGAGAAGTACAGACGTACAAGGTGTAGAGAAGTACAGACGTACAAGGTGTAGAGAAGTACAGACGTACAAGGTGTAGAGAAGTACAGACGTACAAGGTGTAGAGAAGTACAGACGTACAAGGTGTAGAGAAGTACAGACGTACAAGGTGTAGAGAAGTACAGAAGTACAAGGTGTAGAGAAGTACAGAAGTACAAGGTGTAGAGAAGTACAGAAGTACAAGGTGTAGAGAAGTACAGAAGTACAAGGTGTAGAGAAGTACAAGGTGTAGAGAAGTACAGATGTACATGGTGTAGAGAAGTAGAGAAGTACATGGTGTAGAGAAGTACAAGGTGTAGAGAAGTACAAGGTGTAGAGAAGTAGAGAAGTACATGGTGTAGAGAAGTAGAGAAGTACAAGGTGTAGAGAAGTACAAGGTGTAGAGAAGTACAAGGTGTAGAGAAGTACAGACGTACAAGGTGTAGAGAAGTAAAGATGTACAAGGTGTAGAGAAGTACAGACGTACAAGGTGTAGAGAAGTACAGAAGTACAAGGTGTAGAGAAGTACAGAAGTACAAGGTGTAGAGAAGTACAGAAGTACAAGGTGTAGAGAAGTACAAGGTGTAGAGAAGTACAAGGTGTAGAGAAGTACAGATGTACAGAGTGTAGAGAAGTACAGACGTACAGAGTGTAGAGAAGAACAGACGTACAAGGTGTAGAGAAGTACAGACGTACAAGGTGTAGAGAAGTACAGACGTACATAGTGTAGAGTTGTATAAGATGTAGAGAAGTACAGACGTACAAGGTGTAGAGAAGTACAGACGTACAAGGTGTAGAGAAGTACAGAAGTACAGAAGTACAAGGTGTAGAGAAGTACAGAAGTACAAGGTGTAGAGAAGTACAGAAGTACAAGGTGTAGAGAAGTACAGAAGTACAAGGTGTAGAGAAGTACAGAAGTACAAGGTGTAGAGAAGTACAGAAGTACAAGGTGTAGAGAAGTACAGAAGTACAAGGTGTAGAGAAGTACAGAAGTACAAGGTGTAGAGAAGTACAGAAGTACAAGGTGTAGAGAAGTACAAGGTGTAGAGAAGTACAAGGTGTAGAGAAGTACAAGGTGTAGAGAAGTACAAGGTGTAGAGAAGTACAGAAGTACAAGGTGTAGAGAAGTAGAGAAGAACAAGGTGTAGAGAAGAACAAGGTGTAGAGAAGAACAAGGTGTAGAGAAGAACAAGGTGTAGAGAAGAACAAGGTGTAGAGAAGTACAGAAGTACAAGGTGTAGAGAAGTACAAGGTGTAGAGAAGTACAAGGTGTAGAGAAGTACAAGGTGTAGAGAAGTACAAGGTGTAGAGAAGTACAAGGTGTAGAGAAGTACAAGGTGTAGAGAAGTACAAGGTGTAGAGAAGTACAAGGTGTAGAGAAGTACAAGGTGTAGAGAAGTACAAGGTGTAGAGAAGTACAGACGTACAAGGTGTAGAGTAGTAAAGAAGTACAAGGTGTAGAGAAGTACAGACGTACAAGGTGTAGAGAAGTACAGACGTACAAGGTGTAGAGAAGTACAGACGTACAAGGTGTAGAGAAGTACAGACGTACAAGGTGTAGAGAAGTACAGACGTACAAGGTGTAGAGAAGTACAGACGTACAAGGTGTAGAGAAGTACAGACGTACAAGGTGTAGAGAAGTACAGACGTACAAGGTGTAGAGAAGTACAGACGTACAAGGTGTAGAGAAGTACAGACGTACAAGGTGTAGAGAAGTACAGAAGTACAAGGTGTAGAGAAGTACAGAAGTACAAGGTGTAGAGAAGTACAGATGTACATGGTGTAGAGAAGTAGAGAAGTACATGGTGTAGAGAAGTAGAGAAGTACAAGGTGTAGAGAAGTACAAGGTGTAGAGAAGTACAGACGTACAAGGTGTAGAGAAGTACAAGGTGTAGAGAAGTACAGACGTACAAGGTGTAGAGAAGTACAGAAGTACAAGGTGTAGAGAAGTACAGACGTACAGGGTGTAGAGAAGTACAGACGTACAGGGTGTAGAGAAGTACAGACGTACAGGGTGTAGAGAAGTACAGACGTACAGGGTGTAGAGAAGTACAGACGTACAGAGTGTAGAGAAGTACAGACGTACAAGGTGTAAAGATGTATAGACGTACAGGGTGTAGAGAAGTACAGACATACAAGGTGTACAGACGTACAAGGTGTACAGTGGTATAAGATGTAGCGAAGTGCAGAAGTACAAGGTGTAGAGAAGTACAGAAGTACAAGGAGTAGAGATGTATAGACGTACAGGGTGTAGAGAAGTACAGATGTACAGAGTGTAGAGATGTACAGACGTACAAGGTGTAGAGTTGTATAAGATGTAGAGAAGTACAGAAGTACAAGATGTAGAGAAGTACAGAAGTACAAGGTGTAGAGAAGTACAGAAGTACAGGGTGTAGAGAAGTACAGATGTACATGGTGTAGAGGTGTAGAGAAGTACAAGGTGTAGAGAAGTACAAGGTGTAGAGAAGTACAAGGTGTAGAGAAGTACAAGGTGTAGAGAAGTACAGACGTACAAGGTGTAGAGAAGTACAGAAGTACAAGATGTAGAGAAGTACAGACGTACAAGGTGTAGAGAAGTACAGACGTACAAGGTGTAGAGAAGTACAGACGTACAAGGTGTAGAGAAGTACAGACGTACAAGGTGTAGAGAAGTACAGACGTACAAGGTGTAGAGAAGTACAGACGTACATGGTGTAGAGAAGTAGAGAAGTACAAGGTGTAGAGAAGTAGAGAAGTACATGGTGTAGAGAAGTACAAGGTGTAGAGAAGTACAAGGTGTAGAGAAGTACAAGGTGTAGAGAAGTACAAGGTGTAGAGAAGTACAGAAGTACAAGGTGTAGAGAAGTACAGAAGTACAAGGTGTAGAGAAGTACAGAAGTACAAGGTGTAGAGAAGTACAGAAGTACAAGGTGTAGAGAAGTACAGAAGTACAAGGTGTAGAGAAGTACAAGGTGTAGAGAAGTACAGAAGTACAAGGTGTAGAGAAGTACAAGGTGTAGAGAAGTACAAGGTGTAGAGAAGTACAGACGTACAGAGTGTAGAGAAGTACAGACGTACAAGGTGTAGAGAAGTACAGACGTACAAGGTGTAGAGAAGTACAGACGTACATAGTGTAGAGTTGTATAAGATGTAGAGAAGTACAGACGTACAAGGTGTAGAGAAGTACAGAAGTACAAGGTGTAGAGAAGTACAGAAGTACAAGGTGTAGAGAAGTACAAGGTGTAGAGAAGTACAGAAGTACAAGGTGTAGAGAAGTACAGATGTACAGAGTGTAGAGAAGTACAGACGTACAGAGTGTAGAGAAGTACAGACGTACAAGGTGTAGAGAAGTACAGACGTACAAGGTGTAGAGAAGTACAGACGTACAAGGTGTAGAGAAGTACAGACGTACAAGGTGTAGAGAAGTACAGACGTACATAGTGTAGAGTTGTATAAGATGTAGAGAAGTACAGACGTACAAGGTGTAGAGAAGTACAGACGTACAAGGTGTAGAGAAGTACAGACGTACAAGGTGTAGAGAAGTACAGACGTACAAGGTGTAGAGAAGTACAGACATACAAGGTGTAGAGAAGTACAGACGTACAAGGTGTAGAGAAGTACAGACGTACAAGGTGTAGAGAAGTACAGACGTACAAGGTGTAGAGAAGTACAGACGTACAAGGTGTAGAGAAGTACAGACGTACAAGGTGTAGAGAAGTACAGACGTACAAGGTGTAGAGAAGTACAGACGTACAAGGTGTAGAGAAGTACAGACGTACAAGGTGTAGAGAAGTACAGACGTACAAGGTGTAGAGAAGTACAGACGTACAAGGTGTAGAGAAGTACAGACGTACAAGGTGAAGAGAAGTACAGACGTACAAGGTGTAGAGAAGTACAGACGTACAAGGTGTAGAGAAGTACAGACGTACAAGGTGTAGAGAAGTACAGACGTACAAGGAGTAGAGAAGTACAGATGTACAGAGTGTAGAGACGTACAAGGTGTAGAGAAGTAGAGAAGTACAAGGTGTAGAGAAGTACAAGGTGTAGAGAAGTACAAGGTGTAGAGAAGTACAGATGTACAGAGTGTAGAGACGTACAAGGTGTAGAGAAGTACAGAAGTACAAGGTGTAGAGAAGTACAAGGTGTAGAGAAGTACAAGGTGTAGAGAAGTACAAGGTG
This sequence comes from Bombina bombina, assembly GCF_027579735.1. Lineage (NCBI taxonomy): Eukaryota > Metazoa > Chordata > Amphibia > Anura > Bombinatoridae > Bombina > Bombina bombina. The sequence goes on along the minus strand of NC_069502.1, from coordinate 22,460,658 downwards.
TAGAGAAGTACAAGGTGTAGAGAAGTACAAGGTGTAGAGAAGTACAGATGTACAGAGTGTAGAGAAGTACAGACGTACAGAGTGTAGAGAAGTACAGACGTACAAGGTGTAGAGAAGTACAGACGTACAAGGTGTAGAGAAGTACAGACGTACAAGGTGTAGAGAAGTACAGACGTACAAGGTGTAGAGAAGTACAAGGTGTAGAGAAGTACAAGGTGTAGAGAAGTACAGACGTACATAGTGTAGAGTTGTATAAGATGTAGAGAAGTACAGACGTACAAGGTGTAGAGAAGTACAGACGTACAAGGTGTAGAGAAGTACAGACGTACAAGGTGTAGAGAAGTACAGACGTACAAGGTGTAGAGAAGTACAGACGTACAAGGTGTAGAGAAGTACAGACGTACAAGGTGTAGAGAAGTACAGACGTACAAGGTGTAGAGAAGTACAGACGTACAAGGTGTAGAGAAGTACAGACGTACAAGGAGTAGAGAAGTACAGACGTACAAGGAGTAGAGAAGTACAGACGTACAAGGAGTAGAGAAGTACAGACGTACAAGGAGTAGAGAAGTACAGACGTACAAGGAGTAGAGAAGTACAGATGTACAGAGTGTAGAGACGTACAAGGTGTAGAGAAGTAGAGAAGTACAAGGTGTAGAGAAGTACAAGGTGTAGAGAAGTACAAGGTGTAGAGAAGTACAAGGTGTAGAGAAGTACAAGGTGTAGAGAAGTGTACAGACGTACAAGGTACAAGAAGTACAGACGTACAAGGTGTAGAGAAGTAAAGAAGTACAAGGAGTAGAGAAGTACAGAAGTATAAGGTGTAGAGAAGTACAGAAGTACAAGATGTAGAGAAGTACAGACGTACAAGGTGTAGAGAAGTACAGAAGTACAAGGTGTAGAGAAGTACAGAAGTACAAGGTGTAGAGAAGTACAAGGTGTAGAGAAGTACAAGGTGTAGAGAAGTACAGAAGTACAAGGTGTAGAGATATACAGACGTACAAGGTGTAGAGAAGTACAGATGTACAGAGTGTAGAGATGTACAGACGTACAAGGTGTAGAGATGTACAGACGTACAAGGTGTAGAGAAGTACAGACGTACAAGGTGTAGAGAAGTACAGACGTACAAGGTGTAGAGAAGTACAGACGTACAAGGTGTAGAGGATGTACAAACGTACAGATGCACAGGGTGTACAGACGTACAAGGTGTACAGACATACAAGGTGTACAGACGTACAAGGTGTACAGACGTACAAGGTGTACAGACGTACAAGGTGTACAGACGTACAAGGTGTACAGACGTACAAGGGCCAGGCACTTGAGCCAACAGTATAATAATTTTTAGTGGGTATAAGATCACAGACAAACTGCAAAACATTAAAACATAGAACTCTTCAATGTAATTTCTGTGCAGGCATGGCCAGCCAGTTGTAGGCAGCACAATGGTGCCAAAAAAGGGGACAGAACAAAGAAAGCATACAAATATAGTATGCAGTAAGGTTAGACCATGAAATGGGCTAACAAAGGGTAAACTAAAATAAATAGCACAGTGGTGGTGCATGGTTGCTTGGAGCACAGTAACAAAGCATGCCCAGACTGGTGATACCGCAGGCAGCATGGCATTATAAAGTAAGATGGCTGCTTAGAGCACAGTAATGAAGCATGCCCAGACTGGTGATACCGCAGGCAGCATGGCATTAGGCAGTAAGACGATGCTTAGAGCACAGTAATGAAGCATGCCCAGACTGGTGATACCGCAGACAGCATGGCATTAGAAAGTAAGATGGCTGCTTAGAGCACAGTAATGAAGCATGCCCAGACTGGTGATACTACAGGCAGCATGGCATTAGGCAGTAAGATGGTTGCTTAGAGCACAGTAATGAAGCATGCCCAGACTGGTGATACCGCAGGCAGCATGGCATTAGGCAGTAAGATGGTTGCTTAGAGCACAGTAATGAAGCATGCCCAGACTGGTGATACTACAGGCAGCATGGCATTAGGCAGTAAGATGGTTGCTTAGAGCACAGTAATGAAGCATGCCCAGACTGGTGATACCACAGGCAGCATGGCATTAGGCAGTAAGATGGTTGCTTAGAGCACAGTGGTGAAGCATGCCCAGACTGGTGATACCGCAGGCAGCATGGCATTAGGCAGTAAGATGGTTGCTTAGAGCACAGTGGTGAAGCATGCCCAGACTGGTGATACCGCAGGCAGCATGGCATTAGGCAGTAAGATGGTTACTTATGGGCAACACTGCCACCTTGCCACCCCTGGTGACGGAGAGTGGTTGGGGTGGTCTGATACACAACTGAATATCGTTTTTTTTTTGTCAGATTTTAAAACAAATGTTGACAACACAAGATCTACAGTAGGCACAGACCCTTTATCTGGCCAATAACCGTACTAAAGCAATCACTGTAAAGATGGCACGAGCTGCCACTCACACCGCCCATGCCCAGAAAAACAATGAAATAATTATGGTTGTTGTTCATGTAACATACAATATTCCAGTTATGACAATAATGGCACAAATAATAATATTTACACAGAATCCTAGCAAAAAAACCAAACCCATCTTTATTATAAACTTGTTTCTGTGGATTAAAACAACACTGATTAAGCTGAATAAAATGGTCTGAGAATCCACTCACTACTACAAGGATGTGACATAACAAAGCTAACTAACGCACGTGCACATTTATACAATACACACACATTCTATCACTGATTCAGCATAAGGTGCCCAGGCACTCTACTGCGGGTGATGCACCACACAAGCTGCACCATCGCTGCCAGCTGTAAGGTTCGCATGTAGGTGCATGTGCAATAGCTTTACTATTTTATTGTGTATATTAGTATTATAAACAAATGCCTCAATGCAGATGAAATGCACGCACGTGTTTAATTATCGCCTATTATGTCTGTTGGATTGTATAATGGCCTGTATAGAAGTACTTATTTCCACTTCTTGTTCATGAGAACATTAGTATTTTTGCTAGGATTTGTTACTAAAGTACTGCAGCATATGCAGAAGAATAATAAAACTAAAAAAAACCTTAGTGATATTTTTTTGTAAATACTGCATTAGGGAAATAGCAAAGGAAATGACCATGTCTTAGAATGGACATTATACTACACTAGTAATATAAAAATGTCATACAACTAAAAATAAATAAGTATTACTAAGACTTAATACCAAAGACAAGATGTTTCAGTAACGCCTGTCCTCGGATGCTGTATTGGATATACTTGGGATATCCACTGTCTCAAACTATCTGTCATCTAAGTTTCTCATCTGGGCCATCCATTCATCTATCTTTTCATCTCCAAATCCTGCACCAAAAATTGGGACAGAACGTTGATGTATATTGTGAGCCTTCTTAAAGCTGTCCAGCCAACCATTGGAGGCTTTAAAGTCTCTGATACCCATCTCACTAGCGATTTGCAAGGCTTTATCCCGTATAATGCGGCCAGAGAGTATAATGTCCGTGTCCTGAGTGGAGAGCAACCATTCCCACACAGCAGAATTGAGCTGGTCATTGGTGGTCCTCCTTCGGCGTCTGATACGATCTCCACTCACGTTGTTTTCAAGAGCACTAATCAACTCGTCCCTCCGTTTAATGATTTGTACAATCTGAGATCTGCTGACGCCAAACTGTGCTGCCAATGAGCCAACGGATTCATTATTCTGGTAGGCACAAAGTACCAATATCTTGTCCCTCAGTTTTAGCCCGGTGCGCTTGTTTGTAGTCAGCCGTGGCCGGGATGATTTCGTCATCTGTAGAGTCTCTCTAGTGCATTCAGGTTCACATGGGGCTAGAAGGGACATGAAGGAACCAAGTTACAAGTCTGTGAGCTGGAGAGGAGCCAACGTATCTCCATCTAAAGATGAAAAGTACCTACTGCTTACAACTACATGTCTAACATCTAGCCAAAAAAAACTGGTTTTGTACTCAAGTAAAAGCATTTGTGAATAAACTTGTACAAGAAATATACACATTTATTGTCTAACCACTATGGTGAAACATTATGAAAGCAGAAACAGCACTAATACAATTCAATAGGAAGAAAAACCCACAAGCTATATCTTAACAGTACTGATAAACTAGAATGAATAAACTGAATATAGCCCCTTACCAGATCTTACGTAAGTTGTATGAATAGCACAAAGTCCCAAAACAGAGAGAAGAGCACTCAAAGGAAAGAATAACCAGTTCAAAAACATTGTTAGCCTCTTCTATGGCGATTTATCACCTGGGTGCAGCTTCTTTTTAGTCCAATGATGCTTTTCACAGACTAGAACGTTCGTCTATTGTCTGGGGTTGCTGTGTTCCTTCTTCAGAGAGGAATTGCCTGGTCTTTCATCGCTGAACTGACCATTAAAGGTGGGATTAGACTGATATACTACTCTGTAACCAGATGTCTAAACCAGTTTCTCTACTGATACAATATAAGTTACAAAACAACTCACCCTTTCTATATTGCACTAGAATAAACAAACATTGCCACCCATCTACACTAGAACAACGCTGATACAACAACAGAATAAACATCTCAACCCGTCTACACTGGAACAACACTGTACAACAACAGAATAAACATCTCAACTTGTCTACACTGGAACAACACTGATACAACAACAGAATAAAGATCTCAACACGTCCACACTGGAACAACACTGTACAGCAACAGAATAAACACCCAAACCCATCTACACTGGAACACTGATATAGCAACATAATAAAACGTCTCAACCTGTCTACACTGGAACAACTCTGATACAACAGCAGAAAAAAACGTCTCAAACCATCTACACTGGATCTACATTGATAGAACAAAATAAACATCTCAACCCATCTACACTGAAATAACACTGATACAGCAACAGAATAAACGCCTCAACCCGTCTGTTCTGTTGCTGTATCAGTGTTGTTCTAGTGTAGACAGGGTGAGATGTGTATTCTGTTGCTGTATCAGTATTCCAGTGTAGACCAATTGAGATATTTATTATGTTGCTGTATCAGTGTTTTTCCAGTGTGAACTGGTTGAGATGTTTATTCTGTTGTTGTATCAGCATTTGTTCCAGTGTGGACGGGTTTGTGTGTTTATTCTGTTGCTGTATCAGCTTTTTACAGTGTAGACGGGTTGAGATGTTTATTCTGTTGTTGTATCAGCTTTTTACAGTGTAGACGGGTTGAGGTGTTTGTTCTGTTGTTGTATCAGCTTTTTACAGTGTAGACGGGTTGAGATGTTTATTCTGTTGTATCAGCATTTGTTCCAGTATAGACGGGTTGAGATGTTTATTCTGTTGTTGTATCAGCTTTTTACAGTGTAGACGGGTTGAGGTGTTTTTTCTGTTGTTGTATCAGCTTTTTACAGTATAGACGGGTTGAGATGTTTATTCTGTTGTATCAGCATTTGTTCCAGTATAGACGGGTTGAGATGTTTATTCTGTTGTTGTATCAGCTTTTTACAGTGTAGACGGGTTGAGGTGTTTGTTCTGTTGTTGCATCAGTGTTGTTCCAGTGTAAACACCTCAACCTGTCTACACTGTTAAAACAAAATTTATGCTTACCTGATAAATTTCTTTCTTTCTTGACACGATGAGTCTACGGATCATCATTAATTACTGTTGGGAATATCACTCCTGGCCAGCAGGAGGAGGCAAAGAGCACCACAGGAAACTGTTAAGTATCACTTCCCTTCCCACAACCCCCAGTCATTCGACCGAAGGAAACAGAGAGAAAGGAAACAAACACAAGGTGCAAAAGGTGTCTGAAGTTTATATAAACAAACTGTCTGAAAAAACAGGGCAGGTCGTGGACTCATCGTGTCAAGAAAGAAATAAAATGCATCAGGTAAGCATAAATTTTGTTTTCTTTCTAATGACACGATGAGTCCACAGATCATCATTAATTACTGTTGGGAATCAATACCCAAGCTAGAGGACACAGATGATAATGGAGGGCAAGATAGGTAACCTAAACAGAAGGCACCACTGCTTGCAAAATCTTTCTCCCAAAGAAACCTCAGCCGAGGCAAAAGTATTACATTTGGAAAAAGTATGCAGAGAAGACCAATTTGCAGCCTGCAAAATTGTGCCACAGAAGCTTCATTTGCGGAAGCAGCCCTCGTAGAATGAGCTGTAATTCTCTCAGGAAGCTGCTGTCCAGCAGTCTTATAAGACAACCAAAGTATACTTCTCAACGCGAGAAAAAGAGAAGAATCTGTAGCCTTCTGACCCTTGTGTTTCCCAGAGAAAAAAACAAGGCAGAATACCGGCGAAAAACCTTAGTCACCTGTAAGAAGAATTTCAAAGCACGCACAACATACAGGTTGTGTAACAAACGATCCTTATGAGAAGAAGGATTAGGACATAGAGAAGGAACAATAATTTCCTGAGTAAAATTCCTGTCCGAAACATCTTTTAGGAAGGAAACCTTTCTTAGTACGAAACCCCACCTTATCATCATGAAAGAGAAGTTAAGATAAGGAGAATCACACTGCAAAGCCGAGAGTTCTGATAATATTTTCCGAGCAGAAGAGATAGCAACAAGAAACTAACCTTGCTGACAAACCCTTTTCCAGGCCATCCTGGAGAAAGGGAAAAATTCAAGGAATCCGGACTCTACTCCTGGAGTAAAAAAAAATATTTATGAGAATCCTCCTAAAACCGGTCTGTGAGCCCGCAACATGGTCTCAATGACCAACTTCAGAAAAACCACACTTACACAGAACTAAGCCTTCAATCTCCAAGCAGTCAGCTTTTAGAGAAACCAGATTTTGATGAAGGAAGAGACCCTGATTCAGAAGGTCCTTCCTCAGAGGAAGCCTCCAATGTGGGAGAGACAACATCTCCACTAGGTCTGCACACCAGATCCTGCAAGGCCACGCAGGGGCGATTAGATTCACCGACACTCCCTACTGTGTGATACGAGCGATGACTCGTGGATGGAGAGCAAACGTATGAACCAGGTAAGTCAGTCTAAAATCCCAAAGGACCGCCAAAGCATCTATCAGAGCGGCCTTAAGATCCCTTAACCTAGAACTGTACCCTAGAAGCTTGGCATTTAGCCGAGACGCCATCAGATCCAACTTCGGCATCCCCCTCTTGAGGGATAAACTAGAGAACACCTCCGAAAAAAGTTCTCACTCCCCAGGATGAAATAACTGACAGTTCATGACAGACAGCAACAGTGAACTTCTGCCCACTGAACAATCCCAGTCACCTCCTACATGGCTAAGGAACTCCTAGTTCCTTCCTGGTGAATAATAAAAGATCTCAAATAAAGACAATCAGGAGATAACCCCACATGTCTAATGAGGTGCACCATTCGAATTATCAGACTGAAAGTTCCCATATCTGTTAACGATATTGTCATTCAATAACTGAAAAAGATGTCTAAGCAACACGCTAAGGCGCGCAATCCTGTAACGAAAGGTACAACACTGGGGAACAGTTACACCCGCGAGGAACTGTAGAGGCCCACCCCAAGGCGGAAGACCCGGGACAATAGGCCACGAGCACATTCTCAAAGAAACGTCTGGACTCTGCAGACGAACAATAGCCAACAATATCTTAAACAAAAAAGTACTGCAACCTCCAGGGGGAAAACGCCACCCCGCTTGGAGGAACCATAAACTGGGTTACCCGCATGTGTAGGAGGAAGAATCGGTAGGGAACCCGCCCCCTGGAGGACAGGACCCCCAGAAGCGCATGGCTCAGCAGACCCCTGATTCCCCGAGCCCGAGGAACCGGGTGCTCTCATATGGCATATGGAACCAGGAGTCAACGAGGCCAAACTGGATTCGTCACCGGACACAGAATCTGAATATGATAATCGTCTCGGTATCAGAATCCTCCGTAACTGAATCTGAAATGAGCACAGTCTCAGCATCAGAATCCTCCATAACTGTAAAGAGGATATATAAATATGGACTATAAACAATAAAAATCAAAAACGGCACCTGACACCACCAATGGCTGGGGCACTCACCACCTATGACCAGACCCCTGCGGACTAGAATAACTCAGTCGCCACACTGTCAGGAATGCGTAACTGGGAAACAGAGCGTAAACACGCCCGGACACAGGTTGAAACGTACAGTCCAAAAAGCGCACCCAGCCAAAAGGCACTTCCAAAGGCCTCAAAATTCCAAACCACGAGCCCATGAACCTCACACATAAGCAGGTTGAATCACTTAACAAACATGATTATAAACCCCCCTGTCCAATAACCCTCCTCAGGAGATATTAACCATCTATTCCAAGATACTAACAGCGACTCACATAGACCCTTATGTTATAAGTTATAGCCTCACAGGAAACATTCACATTACAGTACATTGAATAAAGTAAAATGAAACGATCTTACCGGAATCTACGCCGTGGAAGAGGAACACAGCCTTTCAAGTGTGATGGATAGTAGCATCGCCTCTGCCATGGACTTGAGAGAAGAAAGCAGGCAGCGGAGCGAAGTTCAACAACGCTGATTGCTTGAGGAGCTGTTAACATGAGTTGGATGGTTTCGAAGAAAGAAACTTCCAGCAACTCTGGACTCTAACTTTCATCCAAGCCCTCACTGAGAGACCGACAGGACTACTTAAAACTCCTGTCCCATGCCAAAGAGTACTACCCTCCATAAGAGACAAAATAAATTCTGGCACTTTTGCCAACCTCCTGGGATGAAAGGCAAATAATGACTGGGGGATGAGGGGAGTGGGAGGAGTATTTAAGCCTTTGGCTGGGGTGTCTTTGCCTCTTCCTGGTGGCCAGGTTCTTAATTCCCAAAAGTAATGAATGCAGCTGTGGACTCTTTCCATTTAAGAAAATAATAAATAGGACCCCTCGCTGCAACATAAGAGAATCATAAAATTGTTATCTGCTTATACCAACAACAAGTCTCATGCAGCTGTTAATCCCTTCAACACCATTAAAGAGGTAACAGCGTCTCTCACATCTCACATATACATCTCACATAAAGTGCCTGCAAACTGCCATGAGTAATATCCTAGCAGGATATATTTTGTCCCCATAAAATTTGCAGGAGTCTAAACTGCACCATATCCCTCCTTAGAAGACAAAAGGGCACTTACCTGCATCTGGCCGTCTGGCAGAAGGACAGCTCACCAGATTTGAGAGGCATTCTCCCTCACATGGATCTGTGAAAAAGAAGAAAGACTGAATAATCTTACTCAGGCTTTCAAGTTAGGGCAGCAACAATTATTTGGGAGGCGCAGTGAGGATTATACCCACAAGTTCCCAATTGCTTAAAAGCCACCACTGCTCTACTGAAGAAACTGACATGGGATATGGCTAAACCCCAGGAGGAAGCAGGACAATCTTGCTCTGCTTCAAAATAATAAAATCTTGATTGAAGAATCTTCTTTCAGACACCTAAAGTTTACCACCTCCTTGCGCTTAACGTAGGCAAAGAGAATAACTGGGGGTTGTGGGAAGTGAAGTGATACTTAAAGTGAAGGTAAACTTTGATGAATGAAAGCCTGTATTTTAAAAATACTATTAAAAACAGGGGCACTTTAATTCATCAAGTTTAGAAAGCAGCCGTTTTGATTAAAAAACTAAATTTATGCTTACCTGATAAATTTCTTTCTTTTGTGATGTACCGAGTCCACGGTTTCATCCTTACTTGTGGGATATTATCCTTCCTAAGAGGAAGTGGCAAAGAGAGCACCACAGCAGAGCTGTCTATATAGCTCCCCCCTTAACTCCACCCCCCAGTCATACGACCGAAGGCCAAGGAAGAAAAAGGAGAAACTATAAGGTGCAGAGGTGACTGAAGTTTTCAATAAAAAATACTGTATTGAATAGACAAGGCGGGCCGTGGACTCGGTACATCGCAAAAGAAAGAAATTTATCAGGTAAGCATAAGTTTTGTTTTCTTTTGCAAGATGTACCGAGTCCACGGTTTCATCCTTACTTGTGGGATACCAATACCAAAGCTTTAGGACACGGATGAAGGGAGGGACAAGACAGGAGCCTAAACGGAAGGCACCACTGCTTGCAAAACCTTTCTCCCAAAAATAGCCTCCAAAGAAGCAAAAGTATCAAATTTGTAAAATTTGGAAAAGGTATGAAGCGAAGACCAAGTCGCAGCCTTACAAATCTGTTCAACAGAAGCATAATTTTTAAAAGCCCATGTGGAAGCCACCGCTCTAGTGAGTGAGCAGTAATTCTTTCAGGAGGCTGCTGTCCAGCAGTCTCATAAGCCAAACGGATGATGCTTTTCAGCCAAAAGGAAAGAGAGGGAGCCATAGCCTTTTGACCCCTACATTTTCCAGAATAGACAACAAACAAAGAAGATGTTTGACGAAAATCTTTGGTTGCCTGCAAATAGAACTTCAAAGCACGAACCACGTTGTGCAATAAACGTTCCTTCTTAGAAGAAGGATTAGGACACAGAGAAGGAACAACAATCTCCTGATTGATATTCCTGTTAGTAACAACCTTAGGGAGAAACCCTGGTTTGGTACGCAAAACCAACTTATCAGCATGGAAAACAAGATAAGGCAAGTCACATTGTAATGCAGATAACTCAGAAACCCTTCGAGCTGAAGAGATAGCAACTAGAAACAGAACTTTCCAAGATAGAAGCTTAATATATAGACTCCATGGCGGAGCAACAGGTTTAAACACAGGCTTGATTCTAACTAAAGCCTGACAAAAAGTCCGAAAGTCTGGGACATCTGCCAGACGCTTGTGCAATAGAATAGACAAAGCAGATATCTGTCCTTTAAAGGAACTAGCTGACAATCCTTTCTCCAATCCCTCTTGAAGAAAGGACAAAATCCTAGGAATCCTGATCTTACTCCATGAGTAGCCTTTGGATTCGCACCAAAAAAGATATTTACGCCATATCTTATGATAGATTTTCCTGGTGACAGGCTTTCGAGCCTGAATCAAGGTATCTATGAACGATTCAGAGAAATCCCGCTTTGATAAAATCAAGCGTTCAATCTCCAAGCAGTCAGTTGCAGAGAAATTAGATTTGGATGCTTGAACGGACCTTGAATCAGAAGGTCCTGTCTTAGTGGCAGAGTCCATGGTGGCAGAGATGACATGTCCACCAGGTCTGCATACCAAGTCCTGCGTGGCCACGCAGGTGCTATCAAAATCACCGAAGCTCTCTCCTGTTTGATTCTGGCAATCAGACGCGGAAGGAGAGGGAAAGGTGGAAACACATAAGCCAGGTTGAACGACCAGGGTACTGCTAGAGCATCTATCAGTACTGCCTGAGGATCCCTGGACCTGGATCCGTAACGAGGAAGTTTGGCGTTCTGACGAGACGCCATCAGATCCAATTCTGGTGTGCCCCATAGCTTAACCAGTTGAGCAAACACCTCCGGATGGAGCTCCCACTCCCCCGGTTAGAAAATCTGCCTCCCAGTTCTCTACCCCTGGGATATAGATCGCTGATAGATGGCAAGAGTGAGTCTCTGCCCATCAGATTATCCTGGAAACTTCTATCATCGCTAAGGAACTCCTTGTTCCCCCCTGATGATTGATATAAGCTACAGTCGTGATGTTGTCCGACTGAAATCTGATTAATCCGCCCGAAGCCAGCTGAGGCCACACCTGAAGAGCATTGAATATCGCTCTTAATTCCAGAATATTTATCGGTAGGAGGGCTTCCTCCTGAGTCCACAAACCCTGTGCTTTCAGGGAATTCCAGACTGCACCCCAGCCCAGTAGGCTGGCGTCCGTCGTCACTATAACCCACGCTGGCCTGCGGAAACATTCCCCGGAACAGGTGATCCTGTGACAACCACCAAAGAAGAGAGTCTCTGGTCTCTAGATCCAGATTTATCTGAGGAGATAAATCTGCATAATCCCCATTCCACTGTCTGAGCATGCATAGTTGCAGTGGTCCGAGATGTAAGTGAGCATATGGAACTACGTCCATTGCCGCTACCATTAAACCGATTACCTCCATACACTGAGCTACTGACAGCCGAGGAATGGAATAAATTTGGTCAAAAAAAAAAAAAATGGTCAAAATTTTTGATTTCCTGACCTCTGTCAGAAATATTTTCAAGTCTATCAGAGTCCCTAGAAATGAAACTCTTGTCAGAGGGGAAAGAGAATTATTTTTGACGTTCACCTTCCACCCATGAGATCTTAGATAGGCCAACACTAAGTCCGTGTGAGACTTGGCTAGTTGGAAAGTCGACGCTTGAATTAGGATGTCGTCTAGATAAGGCGCCACTGCTATGCCCCGCGGCCTTAGGACCGCCAGAAGGGACCCTAGCACCTTTGTGAAGATTTGTGGCGCCGTGGCCAACCCGAAGGGAAGAGCCACAAACTGGTAATGCTTGTCCAGAAAGGCAAACCTGAAGAACTGGCGATGATCTTTGTGGATAGGAAAGTGTAGATATGCATCCTTTAAGTCCACGGTGGTCATATATTGACCTTCCTGGATCATTGGTAAAATAGTCCGAATGGTCTCCATCTTGAAGGATGGAACTTTTAGGAATTGGTTTAGGATCTTGAGATCTAGAATTGGTCTGAATGTTCCCCCTTTTTTGGGAACCACAAACAGATTGGAGTAGAACCCTTGTCCCTGCTCTGCTTTCGGAACTGGGCAGATCACTCCCATGGTAAAAAGGTCTTCTACACAGCGTAAGAACGCCTCTCTTTTTGTCTGGTTTACAGACAATTGAGAAAGATGGAATCTCCCCCTTGGAGGAGAATCTTTAAAATCTAGAAGATACCCCTGGGTTACAATTTTTACGGCCCAGGAGTCCTGAATGTCTCTTGCCCAGGCCTCAGCAAAGAGAGAGAGTCTGCCCCCTACTAGATCCGGTCCCGGATCGGGGGCTACCCCTTCATGCTGTCTTAGTGGCAGCAGCAGGCTTCTTGGCCTGTTTACCCTTGTTCCAAGCCTGGATAGGTCTCCAGACTGGCTTGGATTGAGCAAAGTTCCCCTCTTGCTTTGCAGCAGGGGAAGGGGAAGCGGGACCACTCTTGAAGTTTCGAAAGGAACGAAAATTATTTTGTTTGCTCCTTGTCTTATTTTACTTATCTTGAGGGAGGGCATGACCCCTCCCTCCAGTGATGTCTGAAATGATCTCTTTCAGGCCCGAATAGGGTCTTACCTTTGAAAGGAATGGTCAAAAGCTTAGATTTTGATGACACATTAGCCGACCAGGACTTAAGCCATAACGCTCTACGCGCTAAAATGGCAAAACCTGAATTCTTTGCTGCTAACTTAGCGAGATGAAAAGCGGCATCTGTAATGAAAGAATTAGCTAGCTTAAGAGCCCTAATTCTGTCCAGAATATCATCTAGTGGGGTCTCCAACTGAAGAGCCTCTTCCAGAGCCTCAAACCAAAAGGCAGCTGCAGTGGTTACAGGAACAATGCACGCTATAGGCTGAAGAAGAAAACCCTGATGAACAAAAATTTTCTTTAGGAGACCCTCTAATTTTTTATCCATAGGATCTTTGAAAGCACATCTGTCTTCAATAGGTATAGTTGTACGCTTAGCCAGAGTAGAAATAGCTCCCTCCACCTTAGGGACCGTCTGCAATGAGTCCCGCATGGTGTCAGATATGGGAAACATCTTCTTAAAAACAGGAGGGGGAGCGAACGGAATACCTGGTCTATCCCACTCCTTAGTAACAATGTCCGAAATCCTCTTAGGGACCGGAAAAACATCAGTGTAAACAGGAACCTCTAAATATTTGTCCATTTCACACAATTTCTCTGGAACTACAATAGGGTCACAATCATCCAGAGTCGCTAAAACCTCCCTGAGCAATAAACGGAGGTGTTCTAGCTTAAATTTAAATGCCGTCATATCTGAATCTGTCTGAGGGAACATTTTTCCTGAATCAGAAATCTCTCCCTCAGAGAGCAAATCTCTCATCCCTACCTCTGAACATTGGGAAGGAATATCGGATACGGCTACTAAAGCGTCAGAAGGCTCAGCATTCATTCTTAACCCAGAGCTACTGCACTTCCCTTGCAACCCAGGCAGTTTAGATAAAACCTCTGTGAGGGTAGAATTCATAACTGAGACCATATCTTGCAAGGTAAAAGAATAAGACGCACTAGAGGTACTTGGCGTCACTTGTGCTGGCGTTAACGGTTGTGACACTTGGGGAGAACTAGATGGCAAAACCTGATTTCCTTCTGTCTGAGAATCATCCAGTGCCAAACTCTTATAAGTCAAAATATGCTGTTTGCAATTTATAGACATATCAGTACAAGTGGGACACATTCTAAGAGGGGGTTCCACAATGGCTTCTAAACAAATTGAACAATGAGTTTCCTCAGTGTCAGACATGTTGAACAGGCTAGTAATGAGACAAGCAAGCTTGGAAAACACCTTATTTAATGAAAAAAACAACAATTTTCAAAAACGGTACTGTGCCTTTAAGAGAAAAAAAAGCATACACAAACTGCAAAACTGCTTAAAATTACTTCAAATTTTCCGAAATTTTTGCAGTAGACACTCTAAGCTATGGTAAGATTGCACCACAAGCAATTTAACATTTAACCCACAAATAAGAAAACCGGATTGACAAAGTGCCAAAAACCGGTAAAACCCTGTCAGCACCTTGCCACAGCTCTGCTGTGGCGCCTACCTGCCCTTAGGGATTCACAAAGAGGAACTCCAGCACTCCAGTAATAGAAAAAGGCAATTTATTAAGCAACGTTTCGGGGTCACAGCCCCTTCCTCATGCTATATCTTTATTAAACAACACACCACCATTTAAATACCCTCCTCCAGGCGCCGAAATACACCTGCATTGGGGAAATGTCTCCCTCTAGTGGTCATTTATGGTTATTATACCAAATGTATATACTATTTCCTTAGTGATATATACTGCTAATTTAAAAACAATATACTATGTATACTACTGTAGAAGAATATACGACAATATCAAAAATACATAAATGTATGAAAAATCTTTTCTACAAATGTATAAAAAAAAAATTTAAAACAAATGTATAAAAAATATATGAAGATGCAGATTTTTATATTTTTTGTATGTTTTACTCTAACACAATTGATATTAGTTCACTTTCTCAAAGCACATTTTCCCAAAATCATGTAGCTATTTGGATAGTAATAGGGGGGAAGTCTAAAAAGGCAGACTTTTATTAGATTAAAATCTTGTTATGCAATATTCAAACATAGGATAAACTACTAAAAGAGATATGTTCCTTAGAGGAAGTACATAATGCTTTAGAAAAAACAAGACAAGTCATAGTCTCTGTTGAGACCCCTAGGTTGTAGTGTAGCTAGTTGGTGTATCCACCACATTTCCCTTTGTTGGAGGAGACGTTCCCTATCCATTCCATTTCTATTAGGGCCTACATGGTCTATTATCTGCCACCTCATCTGGCTGACACTATGTCCTTTCTCTAAGAAATGACTTGAGACTGGGGCCTCTTTGTTCTTACACCTAATGTTTGACCTGTGCTGACTCATACGGTCACGGGCCTTACGAGTAGTCTCACCGATATACACCAAAGAACATGGGCATTTTATGAGGTAAATTACATGAGTTGTCTCACAGGTATAAAAACCTTTAATATTGTATTTCCTACCACTTTGAGGGTGGTGGAAATTTTCTCCTTTAATGATCGAATGGCAACTCATGCAATTGTAACAGGGGAAAGTACCTACTCTCTTTTTCCCAGTGAGTGTCTGTTGTATTTTACCCACGGTCCCCAAATCTGTTTTAACAAGCTGGTCCCTTAGGCTCTTAACCCTTTTATAGGCCATGAGTGGTGGTTTTTTAAAGTATGTGACTCCCTTATTGCATTCCTCCAAAATATGCCAATTCTGGCGTATTAGTTTAGCTATTTTGTTACTGAGTGGATTATATTGGCTTACAAAAACCATTCTATCCATATTCTTGTCTGTGTTCCTAATCTTAGTTCTATCCAATTCAGTAAGAGTATTATCCAATAGTTTGTCAGGGTATCCCCTATTAGTGAACTTTTCCTTCATTTCTTTAAACCTGTGGGATTTCCTGTCATTTGAGCTCACAATCCTATCTACTCTGAGTAGTTGACTCCTAGGGAGTGACTCTATCAAATTTCTGGGGTGAAAACTATTGTACAGAAGGAGGTTATTTTTGTCTGTTTCTTTACAGTGTAAATCAAACTCCAGAAGTCTACCTGCTTTGATGACTTTCGTGTCTAAAAAGGCTACATGTTCCTCACTGTAGTTTACAGTAAACTCTAAACCTCTTACTTCTATATTAAGCTCTTTAACGAACTGTAAGAGGGACTCCACGCTGCCCCACCATACGCCAAACACATCATCAATGTAGCGGAGCCATACTGCCCCATACTCTCTAAACAATGCATTTTGATATACACAATTTTCTTCAATTTCCTTCATGAAGAGATTGGCGTATGATGGGGCAACGTTGGAGCCCATAGCAGTGCCTCTTGTCTGGACATACCATTGGTCCTGAAACAAAAAGTAGTTCCAGTAAAGGATCAATCTCAAAAGATCTTCAATAAAATTTACCTGACCATGACCATATCCCCTGTCCACCATCAATGTCTTTCTTATAACAGCTATCCCTGTTTCGTGTTTTATAGAGGTGTAAAGACTTTTCACATCCATGGTGAACAGGAGATATTTGTCACTTGGAAATTCCAGGGCCCTTGTTTTTTCCAGAAAGTGGTTGGTGTCTTTTAAATAACTTGCCATCTTAATCACTTCTGGCTGAAGTATTCTATCAAGGAACTTAGAAATATTAGTGTATACCGAGTCCACACTCGAGACAATAGGTCTCCCTGGTGGTCTCTGACTGTCCTTGTGGACTTTTGGTACAGTATAGAAGATAGGGTCACGTGGATTATTGACACTTAGGAAATCCATAAGTTTGTTATCTATGATATTTCTGTCTACTGCTCTCTGCAAAATGCCTGTGATTTCCTTCTGTATAATATTTAATGGATTCTGTTTCAGTGTCTCATATGTATCCCTATCTCCTAATTGTGATAGTGCCTCCTTGATATAATATGCTCTGTCCATAATGACAGTGGCACCACCTTTGTCAGCCCCCTTGAATATGATGTCACTGTTCTTCTTTAGGTTCTCTAATGAATTTTTGTCTGTTTTTGAAAAGTTAGATAATTCAATTCTATTACCTTTGTGCCAAATTTTTGAATGGTCTTTTTTCTTATATTGATCTTTAAATTGTGCCACCCCATTTTGTATCAATTTGATAAAGGTATTAACCCCATGTTCACTTATATTAGGGTTAAACTTACTCTTTTTCCTAAGGTTAAGATTTTTAAGGGACCATTCATTGGCTGTATCTGCAACATATACCTCTTTACCACAATTCTGCTGTTGAAACCAAATTTTTAATTTAATGTTTCGAAAAAATCTATGCAAATCTTTATCCACTTCAAAAAAATTGGTATTACGATAAGGGCAAAAGGATAATCCCTTATTGAGCATTTTACTTTCTTCCTCAGTTATTACATAGGAGGAGGCATTAATGACAATGTCCTTAGGTGCAGTATAGCTACTCACAGAGTCTTTTGTCAGTACTTCTTCTTCTTCTGCCCCCTCCGTTCTGATCTCCGCACTTCTCCTTTTTTGTCCGCGGTGTTTCTTGCCTGCCCTGCGGTTCCGGCGCTTTCCTCGCTGCTTGACGTATCCAAAGGGGAGGACTGTGATGACGTCTCTTGTGTACTTGACGTTCCTGACGCTTTACTCTGATGTAATCTTCGTTGGCCGTATCTGCGTCTCCCCCTGGGTCCTACTGCGCCCCGGTTTCCCTGGTTACCACGCCAACGGTACACTCTGCCTAAGCGATAGTCGTCCTCATCCCTTTGGAACTTTGTACGCTTTGTTTCTTTTATTATTTTTTGTTCCTCTGCCACTTTTGTTGCGATCCTGCTCTCCATTTCGTTAAACTCCTCCACTGTCATGGTGGTAAGTAGCTCTTCTTTATGTTTTGCGATAGCTACTTTTTGCAGCTCCATTTCTTCCTGCAGGGACTCGACTGTCCAAACCATGATATCATAGGAGCATTTGTTTAGGATTGCCTCAAACTTGTCACAGTACTTTTTATTATTACTCAGTAAGGTAGGGCAGGTACTCATCTTCTATACTGTACCAAAAGTCCACAAGGACCAAAAGTCCACAAGGACAGTCAGAGACCACCAGGGAGACCTATTGTCTCGAGTGTGGACTCGGTATACACTAATATTTCTAAGTTCCTTGATAGAATACTTCAGCCAGAAGTGATTAAGATGGCAAGTTATTTAAAAGACACCAACCACTTTCTGGAAAAAACAAGGGCCCTGGAATTTCCAAGTGACAAATATCTCCTGTTCACCATGGATGTGAAAAGTCTTTACACCTCTATAAAACACGAAACAGGGATAGCTGTTATAAGAAAGACATTGATGGTGGACAGGGGATATGGTCATGGTCAGGTAAATTTTATTGAAGATCTTTTGAGATTGATCCTTTACTGGAACTACTTTTTGTTTCAGGACCAATGGTATGTCCAGACAAGAGGCACTGCTATGGGCTCCAACGTTGCCCCATCATACGCCAATCTCTTCATGAAGGAAATTGAAGAAAATTGTGTATATCAAAATGCATTGTTTAGAGAGTATGGGGCAGTATGGCTCCGCTACATTGATGATGTGTTTGGCGTATGGTGGGGCAGCGTGGAGTCCCTCTTACAGTTCGTTAAAGAGCTTAATATAGAAGTAAGAGGTTTAGAGTTTACTGTAAACTACAGTGAGGAACATGTAGCCTTTTTAGACACGAAAGTCATCAAAGCAGGTAGACTTCTGGAGTTTGATTTACACTGTAAAGAAACAGACAAAAATAACCTCCTTCTGTACAATAGTTTTCACCCCAGAAATTTGATAGAGTCACTCCCTAGGAGTCAACTACTCAGAGTAGATAGGATTGTGAGCTCAAATGACAGGAAATCCCACAGGTTTAAAGAAATGAAGGAAAAGTTCACTAATAGGGGATACCCTGACAAACTATTGGATAATACTCTTACTGAATTGGATAGAACTAAGATTAGGAACACAGACAAGAATATGGATAGAATGGTTTTTGTAAGCCAATATAATCCACTCAGTAACAAAATAGCTAAACTAATACGCCAGAATTGGCATATTTTGGAGGAATGCAATAAGGGAGTCACATACTTTAAAAAACCACCACTCATGGCCTATAAAAGGGTTAAGAGCCTAAGGGACCAGCTTGTTAAAACAGATTTGGGGACCGTGGGTAAAATACAACAGACACTCACTGGGAAAAAGAGAGTAGGTACTTTCCCCTGTTACAATTGCATGAGTTGCCATTCGATCATTAAAGGAGAAAATTTCCACCACCCTCAAAGTGGTAGGAAATACAATATTAAAGGTTTTTATACCTGTGAGACAACTCATGTAATTTACCTCATAAAATGCCCATGTTCTTTG
This sequence comes from Bombina bombina, assembly GCF_027579735.1. NCBI lineage: Eukaryota > Metazoa > Chordata > Amphibia > Anura > Bombinatoridae > Bombina > Bombina bombina. The sequence goes on along the minus strand of NC_069502.1, from coordinate 22,441,203 downwards.
GTGTATATTGGTGAGACTACTCGTAAGGCCCGTGACCGTATGAGTCAGCACAGGTCAAACATTAGGTGTAAGAACAAAGAGGCCCCAGTCTCAAGTCATTTCTTAGAGAAAGGACATAGTGTCAGCCAGATGAGGTGGCAGATAATAGACCATGTAGGCCCTAATAGAAATGGAATGGATAGGGAACGTCTCCTCCAACAAAGGGAAATGTGGTGGATACACCAACTAGCTACACTACAACCTAGGGGTCTCAACAGAGACTATGACTTGTCTTGTTTTTTCTAAAGCATTATGTACTTCCTCTAAGGAACATATCTCTTTTAGTAGTTTATCCTATGTTTGAATATTGCATAACAAGATTTTAATCTAATAAAAGTCTGCCTTTTTAGACTTCCCCCCTATTACTATCCAAATAGCTACATGATTTTGGGAAAATGTGCTTTGAGAAAGTGAACTAATATCAATTGTGTTAGAGTAAAACATACAAAAAATATAAAAATCTGCATCTTCATATATTTTTTATACATTTGTTTTAAAAAAATTTTTTATACATTTGTAGAAAAGATTTTTCATACATTTATGTATTTTTGATATTGTCGTATATTCTTCTACAGTAGTATACATAGTATATTGTTTTTAAATTAGCAGTATATATCACTAAGGAAATAGTATATACATTTGGTATAATAACCATAAATGACCACTAGAGGGAGACATTTCCCCAATGCAGGTGTATTTCGGCGCCTGGAGGAGGGTATTTAAATGGTGGTGTGTTGTTTAATAAAGATATAGCATGAGGAAGGGGCTGTGACCCCGAAACGTTGCTTAATAAATTGCCTTTTTCTATTACTGGAGTGCTGGAGTTCCTCTTTGTGTGTGCTATTTGCAGATTGTTGGGGGGCTGTGGCAGTGCCCCTGGTCTCCTGTGCACCCAGACCTCTGTGCTGTGCTCACTTTTGGACTGTGCCCTTAGGGATTGATAATGTGGGGATAAAGCTTCGATTAGGCCCAAAAAGTTCTTCAGGACCCTCCGGTGTTGAAGCTTGCTGCTCGTCTATAGAAAACAACTGCGGCGCGAAATTAGGCCCCGCCCACCGCACTCAATGTTACTAAGGCCTTTAGAAAAATCTACTAAGCGTTTTTTCAGCCATGTGGGTTATCAAAACCCCAAAAAAGCCAAGTGTACCCTCAATACAGTTGTCCCTTCAACTAATAAAAAATGTTACTCCCACAAGACACAAACGTTTGGTTATAAATCATTCAAACTGAGTGCCCATAAATTAAGCCCTTTATGCAAGCTAGTAAAGCCCCTTCTAAGACTAGGATTACTGCTTACCCTTCCCCTTATGGGGATACTGTCAGCCTTTCTGAGTTATCACAGTCTCTACAGAAAAAATGACTGAACATACCTCATTACTGTATAGCAAGAAACCATTCCTCACACTGAAGTTTTCCTGTACTCCTCAGCTTCTGTGGGAACAGCAGTGGACCTTAGTTACAAATGCTAAGATCATCATACCTTAGGCAGAAATCTTCATCTATCTCATGCCTGAGAGTAAATAGTACAACACCGGTACCATTTAAAAATAAACTCTTGCTTGAAGATAAAATAAAAACTAACAGTTTAACACCTCTTTCACTTTACCCTTCCTGCTTAGAGCTGGCAAAGAGAATGACTGGGGGGTGGAGTTAAGGGGGGAGCTATATAGACAGCTCTGCTGTGGTGCTCTCTTTGCCACTTCCTATTAGGAAGGATAATATCCCCCAAGTAAGGATGAAACCGTGGACTCGGTACATCTTGCAAAAGAAACTTACCTTTGTTTTTTTTTCACAGCCAGAGCAGCTTCCCCCACCCGGAGATCCTCTCTTCACACGTCTTCAATGACTAATCCAGGTTCCTCCCATCACGGCTTTTACCCCAGGGTAGTCATTTCCTGAGGCCATGCCGTGATTGGAGGAAGCTGGATTAGTCATTCCTGTTTCCTGTGGTGCTCTTTGCCTCCTCCTGCTGACCAGGAGTGATATTCCCAACAGTAATTAATGATGACCCGTGGACTCGTGTCATTAGAAAGAAAAGCTGATACAACAGAATAAACATCTCAACCCGTCTACACTGGAACAACACTGATACAACAAGAGAATAAACATCTCAACCCGTCAACACTGGAAAAACGCTGATGCAACAACAGAAAAAAAAATCTCATCTCAAACATATCAGCATTTGTTGCAGTGTAGAGAGGTATGGGTGTTTACAATGGAACAACGCTGATACAACAACAGAATAAACACCCATATCCCTCTACACTGCAACAAATGCTGATATGTTTGAGATGAGATGTTTTTTTTCTGTTGTTGCATCAGTGTTTTTCCAGTGTTGACGGGTTGAGATGTCTACACTGGAACAAGGCTGATACAGCAACAGAAAAAACATCTCACCCCGTCTATACTGGAACAACGATGATATAGCAACAGAATAAAATAAGCTATATCAGTGTTGTTCCAGTGTAGACGGGTTGAGGTGTTTACACTGGAACTACGATGATAAAGCAACAGAAAAAAAAGTCTCAAACCGTCTACACTGGAACAACGCTGATATAGCAACAGAATAAACATTTCAACCAGTCTACACTGGAACTACACTAATACAGTAACAGAATAAACATCTCAAACCGTCTACACTGGAACTACACTAATACAGCAACAGAATAAACATCTCAAACCGTCTACACTGGAACAACGCTGATACAGCAACAGAATAAACATTTCAACCAGTCTACACTGGAACTACACTAATACAGTAACAGAATAAACATCTCAAACCGTCTACACTGGAACTACACTAATACAGCAACAGAATAAACATCTCAAACCGTCTACACTGGAACAACGCTGATACAGCAACAGAATAAACATCTCAAACCATCTACACTGGAACAACGCTGATGAAGCAACAGAATAAACATCTCAACCCGTCTACACTGGAACAACGCTGATACAACAACAGAATAGACGTCTTAATCTTAATCTCTACACAGTGACAACTCTGACACATCACCTTGTCTGTACTGTAACAGATAAAAGAACAAAAGGAGCAGTGCTGCCACAGCAGTGTGAGTTGTTCCTTCAGTTTGTGTATCTGCTGTTACTGTACTGGCAGGTTAAATGAAAGAGCAAGTTATAACATAACCGGAAGGACAACTCGCTCGGGCTATTTAGTAACAATACTAATAAAATACAATAGAGGAAAAAGCTCACATATCTATATAATAACAACCCACATACAATACAACAGAAGGGCAACTCGCCCGGTCTATTTAGTAACAATACTAATAAAATACAATAGAGGAAAAAGCTCACATACAGTGGGGCAAAAAGTATTTAGTCAGCCTCCAATTGTGCAAGTTCTCCCACTTAAGAAGATGAGAGAGGCCTGTAATTTTCATCATAGGTATACCTCAACTATGAGAGACAAAATGTGGAAACAAATCCAGACAATCACATTGTCTGATTTGGAAAGAATTTATTTGCAAATTATGGTGGAAAATAAGTATTTGGTCAATATCAAAAGTTCATCTCAATACTTTGTTATATATCCTTTGTTGGCAATGACAGAGGTCAAACGTTTTCTGTAAGTCTTCACAAGGTTGTCACACACTGTTGCTGGTATGTTGGCCCATTCCTGCATGCAGATCTCCTCTAGAGCAGTGATGTTTGGGACTGTCGCTGGGCAACACGGACTTTCAACTCCCTCCAAAGGTTTTCTATGGGGTTGAGATCTGGAGACTGGCTAGGCCACTCCAGGACCTTGAAATGCTTCTTACGAAGCCACTCCTTCATTGCCCGGGCGGTGTGTTTGGGATCATTTTCATGCTGAAAGACCCAGCCACGTTTCATCTTCATTGCCCTTGCTGATGGAAGGAGGTTTGCACTCAAAATCTCACGATACATGGCCCCATGCATTCTTTCATGTACACGGATCAGTCGTCCTGTTCCCTTTGCAGAGAAACAGCCCCAAAGCATGATGTTGCCACCCCCATGCTTCACAGTAGGTATAGTGTTCTTTGGTTGCAACTCAGCATTCTCTCTCCTCCAAACACGACGAGTTGTGTTTCTACCAAACAGTTCTACTTTGGTTTCATATGACATTCTCCCAATCCGCTTCTGGATCATCCAAATGCTCTCTAGCATACTTCAGACGGGCCCGGACATGTACTGGCTTAAGCAGGGGGACACGTCTGGTACTGCAGGATCTGAGTCCCTGGCGGCGTAGTGTGTTACTGATGGTAGCCTTTGTTACGTTGGTCCCAGCTCTCTGCAGGTCATTCACTAGGTCCCCCCGTGTGGTTCTGGGATGTTTGCTCACCGTTCTTGTGATCATTTTGACCCCACAGGGTGAGATCTTGCCTGGAGCCCCAGATCGAGGGAGATTATCAGTGGTCTTGTATGTCTTACATTTTCTAATTATTGCTCCCACAGTTGATTTCTTCACACCAAGCTGCTTGCCTATTGCAGATTCAGTCTTCCCAGCCTGGTGCAGGTCTAAAATTTTGTTTCTGGTGTCCTTCGACAGCTCTTTGGTCTTCACCATAGTGGAGTTTGGAGTGTGACTGAGGTTGTGGACAGGTGTCTTTTACATTTTTAACAAGTTCAAACAGGTGCCATTAATACAGGTAATGAGTGGAGGACAGAGGAGCCTCTTAAAGAAGAAGATACAGGTCTGTGAGAGCCAGAAATCTTGCTTGTTTGTAGGTGACCAAATACTTATTTTCCACCATAATATGCAAATAAATTCTTTCCAAATCAGACAATGTGATTGTCTGGATTTGTTTCCACATTTTGTCTCTCATAGTTGAGGTATACCTAGGATGAAAATTACAGGCCTCTCTCATCTTCTTAAGTGGGAGAACTTGCACAATTGGTGGCTGACTCAATACTTTTTTGCCCCACTGTATCTATATAATAACGACCCACATACAATACAACAGAAGGGCAACTCGCCCAGTCTATTTAGTAACAATACAGGAAACCGCTCACCCATCTATATAATAGCAACACCCCACATCCAATACAACAGAAGGACAACTCACCCGGTCTATTTAGTAACAATACTAATAAAATACAATAGAGGAAAAAGCTCACATATCTATATAATAACGACCCACATACAATACAGCAGAAGGACAACTCGCCCGGTCTATTTAGTAACAATACTAATACAATACAGGAAACAGCTCACCCATCTATATAATAACACCCCACATACAATACAACAGAAGGACAACTCGCCCCAACCGCAGTGGATATAAAATGCCTGAACACCCTCATGAAATTGTAGTTTTTCAGAAGACAGAAATAATAACAATGTAAATTTCACACATCTGTAATGTGATCTTCCAACAAACACAAAGCCACGCTGGTTACACAGCACACAAGTAATACTTTTTGAATTAATGACAGCAGTAAGTCTTTGTGATACGTCTCATTAACATCTGGACTTTAGCATTTTATTCCCACTCCAGTTCTTTCCCATTGTGAGGGCATCTCCTTTGTACAGCTCTCTTTAGTTCATTCCCATTGTGAGGGCATCTCCTTTGTACAGCTCTCTTTAGTTCTTTCCCATTGTGAGGGCATCTCCTGTGTACAGCTCTCTTTAGTTCATTCCCATTGTGAGGGCATCTCCTGTGTACAGCTCTCTTTAGTTCATTCCCATTGTGAGGGCATCTCCTGTGTACAGCTCTCTTTAGTTCATTCCCATTGTCAATGTGGACAACCAAACCCTGCAACTCCCCTTAGATGTAGCAAATGCCTTTAAGAAATATTTTGTCGGATGCTCCACCACCCTGATTGACAAACTAATAAATGGCACGCATCCTGAAGCTACAAATGTGGATCAGGACCCACTAAATCAGCAAAGACCCAATATAGATAAGTTCAATTTTAGACCTGTACCCATCAATGTCATTAAGAAACACCTTAATAACCTAAAAATGAAAAACCAGTCTGGACCTGATCAAATCCCAGCAATGCTGTTGAAGCTTAGTGCGCCAGCAATTGCTAAACCTGTCACAACCCTAATTAACGAATCCTTGGTGTCTGGATACATACCCAAACTCTGGAAGACTGCAAGAGTAGTGCCTATCCATAAAAGTGGGGAGATAACCTTGGTTTCTAACTATCGCCCAATATCATTGCTCCCAGTATTGTCAAAAATCTTAGAAAAATGCGTCCATACGCAATTATGTGAATATTACCAACAATCTGACCCCTGATCAATCAGGTTTTCGTACAAATCACTCCACTACAACTGCCCTCCTAAAAGTTTGCAACGATATCCAAACTGGAATGGAACAAGGAGACCTAACTGAAGCTATTTTCCTTGATTTTGCAAAGGCCTTTGACACAGTAGACCACAACATACTACTGCTCAAACTAAAAAACTCAGCTAACCTGGTTTCCATCATATGTATCGGATCGATCACAATATGTCTCAATTTCTGACAGCGACTCCCTCCCTCTCCCAGTCACGTGTGGTGTTCCCCAAGGTTCCATTCTCGGCCCCCTGCTATTCACATTGTTTATAAATGATCTGCCTAATGTCTGCAAATCCTCAACTGTACACATGTATGCAGATGACACGGTAATATATGCAAACAATTCCGATCTACCGCAGCTTGAAGCAGTACTCCAAGACCAGTTCACAGTGGTAGAAAAGTGGATCTCATAAAACAAACTCTTCCTAAACACTGACAAAACTGTCACAATGATCTTTGGAACAGGACCTAAACTACACAAACTACAAAATTCCCATCTAAGCATCAAAACAAAATCAAATTGCACACTGACCGCAGTCCACTCTTTTAAATACTTGGGTATGTTGTTAGACCCCAATCTATCTTTTGGCCTCCATATAGAAAAACTGGCATCTAAACTTTATCCAAAACTAGGTGCCCTGTACAGAAACAAATCCTGCCTCAGCCCTACTGTAAAGGAAAAGATTGTACAGCAAATGCTGATGCCAATCGTGGATTATGGGGATGTAGTATATGCACCAGCACCGCAAACTCACCTTAATAAACTTAATACATTGTATAACTCATTCTGCCGCTTTGTGCTACAATGTAACTACAGGACCCACCATTGTGACATGCTAAAAGAACTAAACTGGCTGTCGCTGGAATCCAGACGGACCCTCCATCTTTCCTGCCTAGTGTTTAAAAGCTTTTCTGGGAAGCTCCCACCCTACCTGAGCAGTATGCTCTCACCAGTTATTCCCACCTCCTATAACCTCCGATCCAGTACCAGCACATTATTTAGCGTGCCTCAATACAAAAAAAGCAGCTCAATCCTCCTTTTCCTACAGAGCACCACAATTATGGAACGACCTCCCACACACTTTCAAACCTTCCCCATGCCCAATATCCTTTAAGAGATCCCTCTCTACATATCTCAAAACAGAATGCACCTGTCATTGTTGATTATATATTTCCTACCTGTTCTATGTTAAATTTTTGTGCATATATCATGTATTATTATTGTTTTGTATTTTATTGTACCCATTGTATCAATGCAATGTTTTGTGTACCCAGGACATACTTGAAAACGAGAGAAATCTCAATGTATCCTTCCTGGTAAAATATTTTATAAATAAATAATTCCCATTGTGAGGGCATCTCCTGTGTACAGCTCTCTTTAGTTCATTCCCATTGTGAGGGCATCTCCTGTGTACAGCTCTCTTTAGTTCATTCCCATTGTGAGGGCATCTCCTGTGTACAGCTCTCTTTAGTTCATTCCCATTGTGAGGGCATCTCCTGTGTACAGCTCTCTTTAGTTCATTCCCATTGTGAGGGCATCTCCTGTGTACAGCTCTCTTTAGTTCATTCCCATTGTGAGGGCATCTCCTGTGTACAGCTCTCTTTAGTTCATTCCCATTGTGAGGGCATCTCCTGTGTACAGCTCTCTTTAGTTCATTCCCATTGTGAGGGCATCTCCTGTGTACAGCTCTCTTTAGTTCATTCCCATTGTGAGGGCATCTCCTGTGTACAGCTCTCTTTAGTTCATTCCCATTGTGAGGGCATCTCCTGTGTACAGCTCTCTTTAGTTCATTCCCATTGTGAGGGCATCTCCTGTGTACAGCTCTCTTTAGTTCATTCCCATTGTGAGGGCATCTCCTGTGTACAGCTCTCTTTAGTTCATTCCCATTGTGAGGGCATCTCCTGTGTACAGCTCTCTTTAGTTCATTCCCATTGTGAGGGCATCTCCTGTGTACAGCTCTCTTTAGTTCATTCCCATTGTGAGGGCATCTCCTGTGTACAGCTCTCTTTAGTTCATTCCCATTGTGAGGGCATCTCCTGTGTACAGCTCTCTTTAGTTCATTCCCATTGTGAGGGCATCTCCTATGTACAGCTCTCTCTTTAGTTCTTTCCCATTGTGAGGGCATCTCCTATGTACAGCTCTCTCTTTAGTTCTTTCCCATTGTGAGGGCATCTCCTATGTACAGCTCTCTCTTTAGTTCTTTCCCATTGTGAGGGCATCTCCTGTGTACAGCTCTCTCTTTAGTTCTTTCCCATTGTTAGGGCATCTCCTGTGTACAGCTCTCTCTTTAGTTCATTCCCATTGTGAGGGCATCTCCTGTGTACAGCTCTCTCTTTAGTTCATTCCCATTGTGAGGGCATCTCCTGTGTACAGCTCTCTCTTTAGTTCATTCCCATTGTGAGGGCATCTCCTGTGTACAGCTCTCTTTAGTTCATTCCCATTGTGAGGGCATCTCCTGTGTACAGCTCTCTTTAGTTCATTCCCATTGTGAGGGCATCTCCTGTGTACAGCTCTCTCTTTAGTTCATTCCACAGATCTTCCATGGGATTAAAAGGGACATGAAACACAAATTTGTTATTTCATAATTCAGATAGAACAGACCATTTTAAACAACTTTCCAATGTACTTCTATTATCTAATTTGCTTTCTTGTCATGTTATCTTTTGTTGAAAGGAATACCAAGGTAGGCTCTGGAGGTTATTATTGGATTACCAATGTGTTAGATAACTCGCAGTAGCGCATTGCTGCTCCTTCAATAAAGGATACCAATAAAACGAAGAAAAATTGATCATACAATTTCTTGGGTTTCATGTCACTTTAAGGTCTGGGCTCTCACTGGGCCATTTAAAGACAATGATTTTCCTTTTCTGAAGCCATACCTTAGTCTTCAGTTTTTTGCCAGAAAGTTTTTTTCAAAATATGTTCATATTTGAAGCGATTTAATATCTCATCTATCTTGACAAGAGCTTATGCTACCACCACCATACTTCAAAGTCATTGTTGTGCTCATTGGATGATGAGCTTTATTGGCATTGTGCCAAACATATCTTTTACAATTTGGGCCAAAAAGTTCAGTATTTGTCTTGTCAGATAATAGCACATTTTCCTACATGGTTTGTGGTGACTGAATTAATCTTTTGTCATAATTTAGATGGCTTGGATGTTCCTTTTTGTAAGAAAGGGTTTCCGTCTAACTACCTTACCCCATAGCCCAGACATGCAGAGTACGAGTCATGGTGGTCACATGCAAGGAGTAACCAGTACCTGCCAGAAATTCCTGTGGCTCCTTCAGTGTTGTTGGCCTCTGGTAGTCTTCTTAATAAATTTTCTGTTTGTCCCTCAGCAGAAGCACGTATGTCTACTTTGGAGGGTCATCCTGATCTTTGCAATGTCTCTGTGGGTCCACATTTTCTCCAATTATTGACAATGGTTTTGAGAGTGCTTCATGGAACATCCAGTGACTTTGATAATCTTTTAAATCCCACCTTTCATTAATACTTTTCAACAATTCCCTTTCGCAGTTTCTTTGGAAACTCTTTGCAGACTATGGTTCTCCCAGTAGGATACAACCCAAAACATTCAAGCAAATCCTACAGCAACAGCTGACTTTTATCTGGGTTTAATCATAATTAGTTTTATTGATGGCAGGTATATGCTATTTACCTACATGCATAAGTCAGAATGTGACTGGTTAATTGTGAACACAGCAAGAGCCTCCATTATAAAAAGTGTGCAGACTAGCGACGTGCATTCGGCAGCTTTGTTCACTGCCGAATGCGGAAGTAAAAGGCTGCTTGTGGCATTCCGCTCTTTTAAGATCTTAGTGTTTTTCAGATATTCGGCTTTGAGTACCGCAGGCAGCCTCTTACTTACGAAACCGCCGAATGCATGTCTAGTGTTTTTTTGTTTGTTTTTTTAAATGTTTCTAATAATTAACTATTTGCATTTAATTTCCTCTGGGTGTTTGTTTGTTGGAGCATCACATTATAGATGGAAAAAGTCTGATATTTACATTGTTGTTAAAAAAAAAATAATTTCATGAGACTTTTTATATCCACTGTATACGCTAACAACACATTACAAGAGAGTGATTTTGTCAGTAAATAAGCAAGATGGGCTAACAGAGTCAATAGATATATGATGTTTGTGTGATTGTGGCTTTGATATCAGACAGTGTTTCAGAGTAAGATACAATAAGACATGAAGGGGTTAATGAGATCAGAAAATGGATGACTTATAAAGAACTGAAGTAAGATGGGAAAAGATCAGTAAAAAGACAAGAGAATACAAATACCTACAGGGATTTACTAGTGTTCCACTAAAGCCTCAACAACTTTCAGAGATTAAAGAAAGGGACCTAATAAATAGCATGTGTAAGATACAAAGAATATTAACTACACCTTATTAAACATACTAGTAGGTAATCCAGTTTTGTGCCCCTTTAATAATAGTTCCTAGGTCACTAGAGGGCAGCAAACAAAGCCTCCTCCATTCCTACGGTTTTATCCTACTAGTATTCACCAAGACAGAATTACCACAAAGTAGAATAATAAGAAGGAAATAGAACATGAAGTCAGCAATATTGCAGAAACATAGATACGTTTATTTAGAAGCTAATACAGAATGGAGAGGACATGATAAAGCGTAGCTGGTAGAAACAACAATAAGAATGTGATCTAGACTCTAGATAGTGATACACATGAATGCATTCATTTCTGAGTTTTGCAATGTCACTAAAACCTTTGTAAGCGGTGTAAGCATAACGTAAAGCACAAGGGACATACAAACAAACTGGAAATTGGTTTTCCATGGAAAAGGATATTTGATACATATACTTAAAGTCTAAATATTAAATTGCATTTGTTAAAGGTCCAAATAGGTTGGCATGAAATATATTTAGTTGAATTCTGTAAGCTATCCATTTATTACATCCAAAATACAAACAGCTGAGAATGAGAATGCACAGGCATCTAGAAACAAAGAGACATACGTGCTCCTACTGAAGAGATCTACAAACAAAAAGACATACGTGCTCCTACTGAAGAGGTCTAGAAACAAAGACATACGTGCTCCTACTGAAGAGGTCTACAAACAAAAAGACATACGTGCTCCTACTGAAGAGGTCTACAAACAAAAAGACATACATGCTCCTACTGAAGAGGTCTACAAACAAAAAGACATACATGCTCATACTGAAGAGATCTACAAACAAAAAGACATATGTGTTCCTACTGAAGAAGTCTACAAACAAAAAGACATACATGCTCCTACTGAAGAGGTCTAGAAACAAAGACATACGTGCTCCTACTTAAGAAGTCTAGAAACAAAGACATACGTGCTCCTACTGAAGAGGTCTACAAACAAAAAACAGAATTTATGTTTACCTGATAAATTACTTTCTCCAACGGTGTGTCCGGTCCACGGCGTCATCCTTACTTGTGGGATATTCTCTTCCCCAACAGGAAATGGCAAAGAGCCCAGCAAAGCTGGTCACATGATCCCTCCTAGGCTCCGCCTACCCCAGTCATTCGACCGACGTAAAGGAGGAATATTTGCATAGGAGAAACCATATGATACCGTGGTGACTGTAGTTAAAGAAAATAAATTATCAGACCTGATTAAAAAACCAGGGCGGGCCGTGGACCGGACACACCGTTGGAGAAAGTAATTTATCAGGTAAACATAAATTCTGTTTTCTCCAACATAGGTGTGTCCGGTCCACGGCGTCATCCTTACTTGTGGGAACCAATACCAAAGCTTTAGGACACGGATGAAGGGAGGGAGCAAATCAGGTCACCTAAATGGAAGGCACCACGGTTTGCAAAACCTTTCTCCCAAAAATAGCCTCAGAAGAAGCAAAAGTATCAAACTTGTAAAATTTGGTAAAAGTGTGCAGTGAAGACCAAGTCGCTGCCCTACATATCTGATCAACAGAAGCCTCGTTCTTGAAGGCCCATGTGGAAGCCACAGCCCTAGTGGAATGAGCTGTGATTCTTTCAGGAGGCTGCCGTCCGGCAGTCTCATAAGCCAATCTGATGATGCTTTTAATCCAAAAAGAGAGAGAGGTAGAAGTTGCTTTTTGACCTCTCCTTTTACCAGAATAAACAACAAACAAGGAAGATGTTTGTCTAAAATCCTTTGTAGCATCTAAATAGAATTTTAGAGCGCGAACAACATCCAAATTGTGCAACAAACGTTCCTTCTTTGAAACTGGATTCGGACACAAAGAAGGCACGACTATCTCCTGGTTAATGTTTTTGTTAGAAACAACTTTCGGAAGAAAACCAGGTTTAGTACGTAAAACCACCTTATCTGCATGGAAAACCAGATAAGGAGGAGAACACTGCAGAGCAGATAATTCTGAAACTCTTCTAGCAGAAGAAATTGCAACCAAAAACAAAACTTTCCAAGATAATAACTTAATATCAACGGAATGCAAGGGTTCAAACGGAACCCCCTGAAGAACTGAAAGAACTAAGTTGAGACTCCAAGGAGGAGTCAAAGGTTTGTAAACAGGCTTGATTCTAACCAGAGCCTGAACAAAGGCTTGAACATCTGGCACAGCTGCCAGCTTTTTGTGAAGTAACACAGACAAGGCAGAAATCTGTCCCTTCAAGGAACTTGCCGATAATCCTTTCTCCAATCCTTCTTGAAGAAAGGATAGAATCTTAGGAATCTTTACCTTGTTCCAAGGGAATCCTTTAGAATCACACCAACAGATATATTTTTTCCATATTTTGTGGTAAATTTTTCTAGTTACAGGCTTTCTGGCCTGAACAAGAGTATCAATAACAGAATCTGAGAACCCTCGTTTTGATAAGATCAAGCGTTCAATCTCCAAGCAGTCAGCTGGAGTGAGACCAGATTCGGATGTTCGAACGGACCTTGAACAAGAAGGTCTCGTCTCAAAGGTAGCTTCCATGGTGGAGCCGATGACATATTCACCAGATCTGCATACCAAGTCCTGCGTGGCCACGCAGGAGCTATCAATATCACCGACGCCCTCTCCTGATTGATCCTGGCTACCAGCCTGGGGATGAGAGGAAACGGCGGGAATACATAAGCTAGTTTGAAGGTCCAAGGTGCTACTAGTGCATCTACTAGAGTCGCCTTGGGATCCCTGGATCTGGACCCGTAGCAAGGAACCTTGAAGTTCTGACGAGAGGCCATCAGATCCATGTCTGGAATGCCCCACAATTGAGTAATTTGGGCAAAGATTTCCGGATGGAGTTCCCACTCCCCCGGATGTAATGTCTGACGACTCAGAAAATCCGCTTCCCAATTTTCCACTCCTGGAATGTGGATTGCAGACAGGTGGCAGGAGTGAGTCTCCGCCCATTGAATGATTTTGGTCACTTCTTCCATCGCCAGGGAACTCCTTGTTCCCCCCTGATGGTTGATGTACGCAACAGTCGTCATGTTGTCTGATTGAAACCGTATGAACTTGGCCTTTGCTAGCTGAGGCCAAGCCTTGAGAGCATTGAATATCGCTCTCAGTTCCAGAATATTTATCGGTAGAAGAGATTCTTCCCGAGACCAAAGACCCTGAGCTTTCAGGGGTCCCCAGACCGCGCCCCAGCCCATCAGACTGGCGTCGGTCGTGACAATGACCCACTCTGGTCTGCGGAAGGTCATCCCTTGTGACAGGTTGTCCAGGGACAGCCACCAACGGAGTGAGTCTCTGGTCCTCTGATTTACTTGAATCGTCGGAGACAAGTCTGTATAGTCCCCATACCACTGACTGAGCATGCACAGTTGTAATGGTCTTAGATGAATGCGCGCAAAAGGAACTATGTCCATTGCCGCTACCATCAAACCTATTACTTCCATGCACTGCGCTATGGAAGGAAGAGGAACGGAATGAAGTGTTTGACAAGAGTTTAGAAGTTTTGTTTTTCTGGCCTCTGTCAGAAAAATCCTCATTTCTAAGGAGTCTATTATTGTTCCCAAGAAGGGAACCCTTGTTGACGGAGATAGAGAACTCTTTTCTACGTTCACTTTCCATCCGTGAGATCTGAGAAAGGCCAGGACTATGTCCGTGTGAGCCTTTGCTTGAGGAAGGGACGACGCTTGAATCAGAATGTCGTCCAAGTAAGGTACTACTGCAATGCCCCTTGGTCTTAGTACCGCTAGAAGGGACCCTAGTACCTTTGTGAAAATCCTTGGAGCAGTGGCTAATCCGAAAGGAAGTGCCACAAACTGGTAATGCTTGTCCAGGAATGCGAACCTTAGGAACCGATGATGTTCCTTGTGGATAGGAATATGTAGATACGCATCCTTTAAATCCACCGTGGTCATGAATTGACCTTCCTGGATGGAAGGAAGAATTGTTCGAATAGTTTCCATTTTGAACGATGGAACCTTGAGAAACTTGTTTAGGATCTTGAGATCCAAGATTGGTCTGAACGTTCCCTCTTTTTTGGGAACTACGAACAGATTGGAGTAGAACCCCATCCCTTGTTCTCCTAATGGAACAGGATGAATCACTCCCATTTTTAACAGGTCTTCTACACAATGTAAGAATGCCTGTCTCTTTATGTGGTCTGAAGACAATTGAGACCTGTGGAACCTCCCCCTTGGGGGAGGCCCCTTGAATTCCAGAAGATAACCTTGGGAGACTATTTCTAGTGCCCAAGGATCCAGAACATCTCTTGCCCAAGCCTGAGCGAAGAGAGAGAGTCTGCCCCCCACCAGATCCGGTCCCGGATCGGGGGCCAACATTTCATGCTGTCTTGGTAGCAGTGGCAGGCTTCTTGGCCTGCTTTCCCTTGTTCCAGCCTTGCATTGGTCTCCAGGCTGGCTTGGCTTGAGAAGTATTACCCTCTTGCTTAGAGGACGTAGCACTTGGGGCTGGTCCGTTTCTACGAAAGGGACGAAAATTAGGTTTATTTTTGGCCTTGAAAGACCTATCCTGAGGAAGGGCGTGGCCCTTACCCCCAGTGATATCAGAGATAATCTCTTTCAAGTCAGGGCCAAACAGCGTTTTCCCCTTGAAAGGAATGTTAAGCAATTTGTTCTTGGAAGACGCATCCGCTGACCAAGATTTCAACCAAAGCGCTCTGCGCGCCACAATAGCAAACCCAGAATTTTTCGCCGCTAACCTAGCCAATTGCAAAGTGGCGTCTAGGGTGAAAGAATTAGCCAATTTGAGAGCACGGATTCTGTCCATAATCTCCTCATAAGGAGGAGAATCACTATCGATCGCCTTTTCTAGCTCATCGAACCAGAAACACGCGGCTGTAGTGACAGGGACAATGCATGAAATTGGTTGTAGAAGGTAACCTTGCTGAACAAACATCTTTTTAAGCAAACCTTCTAATTTTTTATCCATAGGATCTTTGAAAGCACAACTATCTTCTATGGGTATAGTGGTGCGTTTGTTTAAAGTAGAAACCGCCCCCTCGACCTTGGGGACTGTCTGCCATAAGTCCTTTCTGGGGTCGACCATGGGAAACAATTTTTTAAATATGGGGGGAGGGACGAAAGGTATACCGGGCCTTTCCCATTCTTTATTTACAATGTCCGCCACCCGCTTGGGTATAGGAAAAGCTTCTGGGGGCCCCGGGACCTCTAGGAACTTGTCCATTTTACATAGTTTCTCTGGGATGATCAAATTTTCACAATCATCCAGAGTGGATAACACCTCCTTAAGCAGAGCGCGGAGATGTTCCAACTTAAATTTAAATGTAATCACATCGGGTTCAGCTTGTTGAGAAATTTTCCCTGAATCTGAAATTTCTCCCTCAGACAAAACCTCCCTGGCCCCCTCAGACTGGTGTAGGGGCATATCAGAACCATTATCATCAGCGTCCTCATGCTCTTCAGTATCTAAAACAGAGCAGTCGCGCTTACGCTGATAAGTGGGCATTTTGGCTAAAATGTTTTTGATAGAATCCATTACAGCCGTTAATTGTTGCATAGTAAGGAGTATTGGCGCGCTAGATGTACTAGGGGCCTCCTGAGTGGGCAAGACTGGTGTAGACGAAGGAGGGAATGATGCAGTACCATGCTTACTCCCCTCACTTGAGGAATCATCTTGGGCATCATTTTCAGTGTCACATAAATCACATCTATGTAAATGAGAAGGAACCTTGGCTTCCCCACATTCAGAACACAGTCTATCTGGTAGTTCAGACATGTTAAACAGGCATAAACTTGATAACAAAGTACAAAAAACGTTTTAAAATAAAACCGTTACTGTCACTTTAAATTTTAAACTGAACACACTTTATTACTGCAATTGCGAAAAAGTATGAAGGAATTGTTCAAAATTCACCAAAATTTCACCACAGTGTCTTAAAGCCTTAAAAGTATTGCACACCAAATTTGGAAGCTTTAACCCTTAAAATAACGGAACCGGAGCCGTTTTTATCTTTAACCCCTTTACAGTCCCTGGTATCTGCTTTGCTGAGACCCAACCAAGCCCAAAGGGGAATACGATACCAAATGACGCCTTCAGAAAGTCTTTTTTATGTATCAGAGCTCCTCACACATGCGACTGCATGTCATGCTTCTCAAAAACAAGTGCGCAATACCGGCGCGAAAATGAGGCTCTGCCTATGATTAGGGAAAGCCCCTAGAGAATAAGGTGTCTAAAACAGTGCCTGCCGATATTATTTTACAAAAATACCCATATTAAATGATTCCTCAAGGCTAAATATGTTATATATGAATCGATTTAGCCCAGAAAATGTCTACAGTCTTAACAAGCCCTTGTGAAGCCCTTATTTACTCTGTAATAAAAATGGCTTACCGGATCCCATAGGGAAAATGACAGCTTCCAGCATTACATCGTCTTGTTAGAATGTGTCATACCTCAAGCAGCAAAAGTCTGCTCACTGTTCCCCCAACTGAAGTTAATTCCTCTCAACAGTCCTGTGTGGAACAGCCATCGATTTTAGTAACGGTTGCTAAAATCATTTTCCTCTTACAAACAGAAATCTTCATCTCTTTTCTGTTTCAGAGTAAATAGTACATACCAGCACTATTTTAAAATAACAAACTCTTGATTGAATAATAAAAACTACAGTTAAACACTAAAAAACTCTAAGCCATCTCCGTGGAGATGTTGCCTGTACAACGGCAAAGAGAATGACTGGGGTAGGCGGAGCCTAGGAGGGATCATGTGACCAGCTTTGCTGGGCTCTTTGCCATTTCCTGTTGGGGAAGAGAATATCCCACAAGTAAGGATGACGCCGTGGACCGGACACACCTATGTTGGAGAAAGACATACATGCTCATACTGAAGAGGTCTACAAACAAAAAGACATATGTGCTCCTACTGAAGAAGTCTACAAACAAAAAGACATACGTGCTCCTACTGAAGAGGTCTACAAACAAAAAGACATACGTGCTCCTACTGAAGAGGTCTACAAACAAAAAGACATACATGCTCCTACTGAAGAGGTCTACAAACAAAAAGACATATGTGCTCCTACCGAAGAGTTCTAGAAACAAAAAGACATATGTGCTCCTAGTGAAGAGGTCTACAAACAAAAAGACATATGTGCTCCTACTGAAGAGGTCTAGAAACAAAAAGACATATGTGCTCCTACTGAAGAGGTCTACAAACAAAAAGACGTGCTCCTACTTAAGAGGTCTAGAAACAAAAAACATAATTTATGTAAGAACTTACCCGATAAATTCATTTCTTTCATATTGGCAAGAGTCCATGAGCTAGTGACGTATGGGATATACAATGCTACCAGGAGGGGCAAAGTTTCCCAAACCTCAAAATGCCTATAAATACGCCCCTCACCACACCCACAATTCAGTTTAACGAATAGCCAAGAAGTGGGGTGATAAAGAAAGAAGTAAAAAGCATCAACAAAGGAATTTGGAAATAATTGTGTTTTATACAAAAAAATCATAACCACCATAAAAAAGGGGGTGGGCCTCATGGACTCTTGCCATGAGCTAGTGATGTATGGGATAGCAATACCCAAGAAGTGGAACTCCACAGAAGAGTCACTAGGGAGGGAGGGATAAAATAATAACAGACATTTTCCGCTGAAAAAAAATAATCCACAACCCACATTATAAGTTTCTTTTCATAATGAAAAGAAAAAACTTAAACATAAGCAGAGGAATAAAACTGAAACAGCTGCCTGAAAAACATCAAAACGGTAGAATTTAGTAAATGTATGCAAAGAAGACCAAGATGCTGCTTTGCAAATCTGATCAACTGAAGTTTCATTCTTAAAAGCCAATAAAGTGGAAACTGATCTAGTAGAATGAGCTGTAATTCTCTGAGGCGGTGCCTGGTACGACTCCGAATAAGATGAATCAAAAGCTTTAACCAAGATGCCAAGGAAATGGCAGAAGCCTTCTGACCTTTCCTAGAACCAGAAAAGATAACAAATAGACTAGAAGTCTTCCTGAAATCTTTAGTAGCTTCGACATAATATTTCAAAGCTCTTACCACATCCAAAGAATGTAAGGATCTCTCCAAAGAATTCTTAGGATTAGGACACAAAGAAGGGACAACAATTTCTCTATTAATGTTGTTAGAATTTCCAACCTTAGGTAGAAATTGAAATGAAGTCCGCAAAACCGCCTTATCCTGATGGAAAATCAGAAAAGGAGATTCACAAGAAAGAGCAGATAATTTAGAAACTCTTCTAGCAGAAGAGATGGCCAAAAGGAACAACACTTTCAAGAAAGTAGTTTACTGTCCAAAGAATGCATAGGCACAAACGGAGGAGCCTGTAAAGCTTTCAAAACCAAATTAAGACTCCAAGGAGGAGAGATTGATTTAATGACAGGCTTGATACGGACCAAAGAATGTACAAAACAGTGAATATCAGGAAGCTTAGCAATCTTTCTGTGAAATAAAACAGAAAGAACAGAGATTTGTCCCTTCAAGGAACTTGCAGACAAACCCTTATCCAAACCATCCTGAAGAAACTGTAAAATTCTAGGAATTCTAAAATAATGCCAGGAGAATTTATGAGAAGAACACCATAAAATAAGTTTTCCAAACTCAATAATAAATCTTCCTAGAAACAGATTTACGAGCCTGTAAAAAAGTTTTAATCACTGAGTCAGAGAAACCTCTATCTATGGCTAAGCACTAGGCGTTCAATTTCCATACCTTCAAATTTAATGATTTGAGATCCTGATGGAAAAAACGGAACTTGAGACAGAAGGTCTGTCCTTAATGGAATTGGCCAAGGTTGGCAACTGGACATCCGAACAAGATCCGCATACCAAAACCTGTGAGGCCATGCCAGAGCTACCAGCGACATAAACGATTGTTCCATGATGATCTTGGAAATCACTCTTGGAGGAAGAACCAGAGGCGAAGATATAAGCAGGTTGTAACAAGAAGGAACTGCTAACGTATCCACCGCTTCCGCCTGAGGATCCCTGGACCTGGACAGGTACCTGGGTAGTTTCTTGTTTAGATGAGAAGCCATCAGATCGATTTCTGAAAGACCCCACATCTGAACAATCTGAGAAAACACATCTGGATGGAGCGACCACTCCCCAGGATGTAAAGTCCGATGGCTGAGATAATCCGCTTCCCAATTGTCTATACCTGGGATATGAACCGCAGAAATTAGACAGGAGCTGGATTCCGCCCAAGCAAGTATCCAAGATACTTCTTTCATAGCTTGGGGACTGCGAGTCCCACCCTGATGATTGACATATGCCACAGTTGTGATATTGTCGTCTGAAAACAAATGAACGGATCTCTCTTCAACAGAGGCCAAACCTGAAGAGCCCTGAAAAACAATTTATGTAAGAACTTACCTGATCAATTCATTTATTTCATATTGGCAAGAGTCCATGAGCTAGTGACGAATGGGATATACAATCCTACCAGGTGGGGCAAAGTTTCCCAAAATGCCTATAAATACACCCCTCACCACACCCACAATTCAGTTTAACAAATAGCCAAGTAGTGGGGTGATAAAGAAAGGAGTAAAAAGCATCAACAAAGGAATTTGGAAATAATTGTGCTTTATACAAAAAAATCATAACCACCATAAAAAAGGGGTGGGCCTCATGGACTCTTGGCAATATGAAAGAAATTAATTTATCAGGTAAGTTCTTACATAAATTATGTTTTCTTTCATGTAATTGGCAAGAGTCCATGAGCTAGTGACGTATGGGATAGCAATACACAAGATGTGGAACTCCACGCAAGAGTCACTAGACAGGGAGGGATAAAAATAAAAACAGCCATTTTGCTGAAAAAAATAAATCCACAACCCAAATATAAGTTTATTCTCATAAATAAAAGGAAAAACTTAAATCCTAAGCAGAAGAATCAAACTGAAACAGCTGCCTGAAGAACTTTTCTACCAAAAAATGCTTCCCAAGAGGCAAATACATCAAAATGGTAGAATTTAGTA